>NC_045541.1:79960278-80010278 GCF_009769535.1 Thamnophis elegans | reverse complement strand
TCTGCAGTAAGTTCCAGCATTCTCCTTTCTAATTTAAATGACAGGTTTTTTTATTCTGATTAGACAAAGAGGCTGCCAATCAATCGAGGTATATGGTAGCTTCCACCAGAGCCTTTCATATGGAAAGGAATCAAAGCAGAGGTGGGTTTCTGCCAGTTTGGTCCGGATCAAGAAAACCGGTGGTGGCGGTGGTGGGAGGCTCCACCCATCTGCTGGGAAGCCTCTGCACATGTGCAGAAGTGTGCGTGTGCAGGAGCAAGCATCCGTATGTGCACAAACGAACTGGTAGTAAAAAAAATGGAAACCCACCACTGAATCAAAGGCCAAATTTTGGTTGAAGAGCAATATTTCTACCATGGGTATAATTATGTCAGCTAAGAATTGCAGGATGACACACTGTTCTATGGTGGATCTACCCAACCTGAAACCTGCTTGCTCATCCAATAGAATCCTCTCCTTTTTCATCCATTCGAGAAATCTATTCTACAGGAAGCAAACATGGAGCTCAGTAGGAATGCTTACAAGGATGACTGGATAATAGTCCAAAGGATTAGAATACTTTCCTTTTTGGGGAATAAGAACAATAATAGAATGACTGCAGTCATTTGCCATAGAGAAGATATTATTAATAAGAGGAAAGGGGAGGCTGAGATAGGTGTTTGTCTTCTCAGGTGGGTTTGGGTCACTGCTAGGTGCTTTCCCATATTTCAGAAATTTCTGAATGGGACTATGGCATGGTGACTAACCGGCCCTTGGATACTGCAACCATCATAAATACATGTTGCTTGCTAAGTGCCCAAATGTTGATCACGTGATTGTGGGGAATGCTGTGATGGTTGTAGATTCAAGTACCAGTCATGAGTCCCTTTTTTTCAGCACCGGTCATTAGATGAATGATTGTAAGTCAAGGACCACCTGTATTTTTCATTCAATCTCATATATCAGGGGTGTCAAACTCGCGGCCTACAGAACGGATGCATCATGCACTGGCCACGTCCACCCCTGGTTTAGCGAAGGGGAAAAAGTCGTGGTACATCATGTGACGATGATGTGACAATACAAGTTTGACACCCCTGTTGTACATAGTCAATGGGAGATAAGCCAGTCTTTTTCAACATCAGTTTTAGCTAATCATTGTACACCATTGTAAAATTGTAAACATTAATATTCTTATTTTCCACTTCTTCCTTATCTGTTTCTTCTTTTGTATTATGCTGATTACTCTGTAATTCTGTACTTTGTGCTCTGTTCTGCAGTCCATCCAGATGCAGAGCATTTTAAATGTTTAGCAATAAATCACAATACAAACACAATCCATCACACTTTTCTCCTAAGTCTTGTACTTCATTACTCCAAACCAGATAAACACAATGCATTTTTGAAATATTCTTACGAACCAGATCTATGAAATGTTCCATTTTCTGTCATGTTATAGCAATACCCTCGAGTGAATGAGATTCTAGCAGAACAGGTTCTTATTGTAATCCCCGCTCCCAAACCATATCCCTGCTTCTGTTTCAATATTTCCCTATATCCCAGTAGCTACCCATGTCTCTTGCACTTTGTATTTCTCTGTATGTTTTGGGCTCACAGAGTGGTTTTGTCATTGAGGTTTAAAATTAGAAAGTGATGACCTGAGAGACTGTGAAAGAGAGAGATCTCAAATACAGATTAGTCAGGGAAAAATGCCCCAAAATCTAAGATGTAACTCTCAGCAGAGATTTTTGTAGCAGACAGCCCTCTGGTGGGAGGTACCAGCGCCTTCTTTTGCACCCTGGTCCTGTAAGCAGGAAACACACACAGTGTGTTTGATTTGTACAGTGAGAAGGGGAAGGTGAAAACAGGTAGGTTTAAATCACCTTTGCTGTGAATAATTTTGTGTTCTTTACCTTAAAGTCCGATCCAAGGTTTCTTTATTATCTCTAGAAGGTTTTTTTTAAACTATGCATTCAACTATAATTTCTAGCTAAAGAAACATTTTATATTCAATCAAGGTATTCTTTTGAGCTATAGACATCTTTTGTTAGGAGCAGGACACCTGATTTTGAAAGTACTGTGTGATTGTGCGAGAACAATCAAACCAATGGAATAGCTTGCTTCCAGAAGTCATGGGTGCTTCATCACTGGAGGCTTTCAAGCAGAGACTGGACTGCCATCTGTCAGAAATGGTATAGGATCACCTGCTTGAGAAGGGTTGGACTAGTTGACCTACAGGGTCCCTTTCAACTCTGTTACTCTGTTATTCTGATTACCACTTCTTCCTAGTCATATTGACCATGTTTGATGGAATCTGAAGAGCTTTAGCTGTTCCTCTCAAGTTTGACAATTGTCGGATTAGTCTTTAAGAACTGTTTTACTTTTTATTATTCTTGCTCAATACAACTGTTCTTGCTGGTAGATTCTATCTGAGGATCCAAATAGTGGCACATATCATTCAGCTTTCTTTTGTCTTCCATGTCATTCTACCTTCATAAATACGTTATATTCAATTCCATGTGATGGAGAGTGTTCTGGTAGTAGCTGAATACTCTGAATCAGCCTTACTTTTCCAACGCTTATGGTGAAATATAACAGGTTCAGTTAGCGCAGCATTTGTATCTTGCCTACTGTCCAAATCTGATTCTTATACATTTTTGATCTATTATTTTTATTACACTATCCACAGTCTCTTCCTTGGGCGGGAGATTGGATTAGATGACCTGCAAGGACTCTTCCAACTTTGTTATTCTGTGTCAGGCAAACCAATACTACCATTTAAAAAGAAAATAAGAATCCCACTTTTTTAAGCCTTAGGACTTTTCTCTTCAGACCCATTTAACCTTTTCTGGCCTTGAAACATGATCAGGGTCTACTGAATTCCATTTTTAAGGTAAGCATTTCCTCTGTAATTTGTTAAGTGAAATCCTGAACGTCACTTGGCTCATACAGTAAGGAAATTTGGTTTTACTTTATTTTCCGTTGGATACTTACATGTATAATATGCTGCCCACTAAAAACTGGCATTTTGAGGAGAAGAGATAAAAGAATAATAATAAGGAAAAGGTAAAGGTTTTCCCCTGTCCAGTCATGTCCAACCCAGGTGTCATCTCTGTTTCTGAGCTGAGTGTCTCTGAAGATGCTGCCAATAAGCTGTCTAAAATTAATTAACCTTTTTCTTTTGGGCTCTCAATGCTCTCATGATGCCATAATAAAGTAGAAATTAATATATGGGAAGAAGGATCAGATCCTATAAGAAGAACAATAAGCATCTTAGAGGCTAGACAAGACTAGACTAGGTTGGACTAGAGCTGTGTTACCACTTGTACCTAATTTCAACAAAAACATATTCCACAGGCAGCTTTTTTCTGCCTTGATTTTTCACTATGATCTGCAGATGAGATGCCTTCATCTCATCTGCAGATCATGGGTGAGACAATGACTGGAAATGGAAGTAATAGAATAGATGAAGTCAGGAGTCAGTAACAGGCTATTGGTTTAGTTTTCTGCTACCTACGTGTACCTATGTTGCCTGTCCTCTGCAATGAGGTTCCATCAGACTTCTGCATGGCTCACATACTACTGGAATTCCAGGAAGTCTTGAATGCCTGACTGTTCTTCTAGGCCTTGGAAGAGGGTAGCTGGGATCCTGTCAGAACGCTGCTATGTATGCGTTTGATTGCTTAGATTTTATTGTGAACTGTCCAAAGTTAGTTTGGAGTTGGCTAGTGTCTAAATAAATAAACAAATTAACTCAAAGATGAATGGAGACTGCTATAAGTTCATCAGAAGGTTTTATTTATTATTTATTTATATCCCACCTTTTATTATTTTTACAAATAACCCATGAGGGGTGAAGATATCCAACATACTTTCCTCCTCCTATTTCTCCCACAACAACAACTCTATGCAGTGAGTTGAGCTGAGAGAGAGAGTGATTGACTGGCCCAAGGCCACTCAGCTGGCTTTCATGACTAAGATAGGACTTGTTCCTTTAACTAAGAAAAATCTCAAGAAGATGGTTAATTGAATTAATTAAAACAACTGAAAACTTCATATCTTCAAGAATAATCTGTTGAGTTGCTCCTAAATCAGAGGTGGCTCTGTTGGCTCAGGAATTCTGGGAGTTGAAGCCCACAAGTCATAAAGGGCCATCATTCCTCACTCCTATTCTAAATAATGCCTGAGATAGATAACTAAACTTTAGAAATCTTACAATTTGGATATTTCCAGTTCTGGAAAAGGTACTTTTCCAGGATAGGCACTTCCAAACACCACAGTGTATGTTCAAGCCATGATTATTGGGGGGGGGGGAGGTGGAGCCAACCGCATATAACTCAGCCCAATACCTCAGTAGTCTCAGTGAGTATCTATGGGATGAGAGAAGTGGAAGGAATCACATTTGTGGCTGAAGCTGGTCCAGGGAAAAGTGCTGTCTCGGCTGCTGAGTGCTTCTGGCATTTAACCACAAGGGAGTCATTACTCCTTTTCATGTTTGTAAACCTCATGCTAATCTCACCCAAGAATTAACCACTAGAAAATCACAAGGAAAACAGGGTAGAAAAGGAATGAGGAGTCCTGCTAGGGAGTAAATTAGATGTTTCCTGTTGTTGGCCCCAACAAATACATTCACACTGAAGCCACTCATTTCCTACATTGGTGGAGTTTTTAGCTAAAGCTTTCTCAAGTGAAAATCTTTTGTTCTGACTCCAATGAAACAAACTACTATTGGTAAAGGATGTCGGTCAATGGGAAAAATGCCCCTCCCTCCCGAGTGTCATCTCCTTGCTCTTGAATCACAGGACAATAATGAAGCAGGCTGCCAGCAGCCAACTTGCCTTTGATATCCAACTTTGACCTGCATCTATAGGGCTACTTCTTATCTAAGAATGCTAATGCTGAAATTAGTCTCTTGACATTGAGGGACTGTTTAAGGAACATGCCGGTCCTTTTCAAATAAGGGTTTTGGGACAGGGAAACAACAGGGGATTGATTGGTAGAATCACATGGGTTCCTTATCTGTGGACTATTCCAGAATTGCCCCTGGATTACATCCCTTCATAATTTTGATGGTGTTTTGCAATGCTAGATATTTCATTTTGTTCAAAATCTCATTGCCCAAATGACATCATAAAGAAGAATGCTTCTGCACTGTTTTACCATACAGTGGATGTTATTGCATAAGATGCATGTCACTTTAAAACCTCGCAGGTGCATTGACATATGTTATGTTTGGTTGGTTTTAAGTATAATTAAGATATGGAAGAGGTTGTGAAGTGGGAGGGAGAGGGAGAGAGATTGATTTGACTTCATTTGTGAACCCAACTTTTGGTAAGTTATCATATAAAGTCAGAAAATAACTTAACTCTCAACCTATAATTAAATATGTTTTTCAAACTCAACATTCGCTTATTTATTTCAATGTTTTTTTGCTACCTAAATTCTCATGACTCACTGTGGTGTACATAGTAATAGCATAAAATCAAGGAGGATAAAAATCAGAAAGGCAACTCAGGATAACTGTCAAAGAACCCTGGAATAAGATGGTTTTATGACTTCCTGGAACATAAACACAGAGGAAATATATTATAAATTGGAAGGCTACCCCAAGGAAGGGGTTTTGGCCCCTTTACTGCCTTGAATAACATGGAGACACAGAATAGCCCCTCTTGGATTAAAAATCATCTGATTGTGGTTAGGTAAGATGATCCTGTAACAAGTGGCATTCCATTTGGGGTTATAAATGATCAAAACCAGCAATTCATATTGGATCCATAAGCTGCTTATGCAATAATCAATGCAATAACTTTTCAGCATGTGTGACATTATTTTTGGCCACCTCTAGGAAGCTGCAATTTTAGCCAATTGGAGTTTCCAAGTCTTCTTCAGAGTTAATCTCAGGTAAAATATAGTCTACCCCAAAAATGTTAAGAGCATGAGTTATGGTGGAACACACACACACACACACACACACACACACACACACACACCAACAATTTATGCACCTTTTACAATTTAACAAAGGCTATCTTGGCCATCATTTCCACCAGAGGCTCAATCAGTAGCCACACATTTAGGAAGATCCTTAAAAAAAATCACACACGATCCGTGAGGAGTATTACTCCATCTAGAACCAACTTAAGATCAGGCCAGTTTGATCTCATAGAATCTGGTAGGAATTTCCATCTGTGGACCCATCAGTCCTCTTACAGCTTTTAAGTATTGGCTCAAGCTGTACACAGTATCCCTGCCCAGCATGGGATAGCGATGCATAAATGGATATCATCAGCTATCCTTATACTCAGCGGTTGAGGAAATAGGGCTTAAATAAGGAAACATTTTGGTTGGGTGGTTAAAGCAAACTCTTTTTTCCCCTCTAGACATATTGGTTTGAACTGGGTTTTATCATTATTTGCGTAATACTGTTATACTGACTCTGGGGCATAGTTTTTAAACAAATAAGTAGAAAATATTATGCAGGATATACCAGATTACACACTGATCTATCTGGCTTAGGGGAATCAATATCTTATTGATACCGAGCACAAATTGAAAGTACATTCCATATTATTTTAAATTGCTGCAAGGAATCATTTCTCAGTTCATGGGAAAAGTACCCCTGCTTACAGCATTAGTAGAAAAAATGGGGCACAGTTGGCATGTTCCCAATTTTCTCTTTTAATACCTTGAATTCTGATACTATTATGGATGTATTTAAAAAGAGTTTAACTAAGACCAATATTTCTTCGGCCATACCCACCTCTTCATAACTGTATAGAGTCCCCCATTCACATTCCCTGATGATGTGAAAGGGGTTTGTCCTGGCTGCCTTCTGAGATGAACTTTCAGTTTAGTTTAGAACTCTGGAATTCCCTGGGGATCACCATTCAAGGGCCAAATGAAGCCTCTATTGCTTAGCTTTTGGAGATCAGCAAAAGTCAATCCAATCTGTCTGAGAGAGACTGGTCTCAAGGGTTGTCTGCTGGGGGTTCTCAGGGATTTGGGAGAACCTCTAGCTAAGATCCTGTGCAATTAGGAGAACCCCCAAATCCCACTCCTGGCTGGCCCTGCCCATCCCACCCTATCCTTCCCAGGAGTCCCCACATGGCCCATTTTGGATGCAGGTAAGTGCAAAGCATGCCCAGAGGCTTGTGGAGGGCGAAAAACAGGTCTACCAGAAGTTCAGGAAGGCCTGAAACAGGCCCATTTCTGGCTCCAGAGGGCCTCTGGAGCCTGAAGAGACCATTTTCGCCCTCCGGAGGCTTGAGGAAAGCAAAAATGCTCCCCCATGCCGTGGTGCAGGATACCAACTAGGCCATACCCACTATGGCCATGCCCACCCAGAAACTGGGGAGAGAACCTCTTGCTAAAATTTTTGGAGCCCACTCCTGGTGGTATTGGTTTCCATTCAAGATAATTCATTAGAAGAAATCATACAGAGAATTTGTCTAGCCCTTTTTATTTATTTAAAAGGTTTATATGATTTCCTAACATACACCTTATGTACCCTAGCCCCGGGCAACTCACATCAATAAAAATACTGAAATGTTGTAAAATCCTAATAATAATCCCTGGTTTCCCCAAAGAGAAAACTTCCCTATACAGTTATTTTGCTTTATTGGGCTGCAATCTCACCCTGTTCCTGAGCTTAGGGAAGGGCCAACTCTTCAAGGCCTTCTGCCTATCGAGGTAAGGGGCCTGATGGCTCTCAGGGGAAAGGGTTCCCACAGGGCAAGGTCTGCTATAGAGAAAGGATGCTAGAAGTCCCACTAAATGAGACTTCCCACATTTGAGGAAAAGACCTAGAGAGTACCACCCTATCTGACCTGGAAGAATGCTTAGATGCCCTCAGGAAGAGGTGATCTTGTAGAGCCGAGGTGGCGCAGTGGTTAAATGCAGCACTGCAGGCTACTTCAGCTGACTGCTAGTTCTGCAGTTCAGCGGTTCAAATCTCACCGGCTCAGGGTTGACTCAGCCTTCCATCCTTCCGAGATGGGTAAACTGAGGATCCGGATTGTTGTTGGGGGCAATATGCTGACTCTGTAAACCGCTTAGAGAGGGCTGAAAGCCCTATGAAGCGGTATATAAGTCTAACTGCTATTGCTATTGTAAATAGCTTGGCTCATGCCAATAAGGACTTTAAAGTGAACCAACAAAAGGTAGTCAATGCAGCTCACAGAGCAGTGGTGAAACATGGTAAACCATAGAGTGCCAAGAACTGTATGTACTGCTGCACTCTGGATCTGTGGCATTTCTGAATAATCTTCCGGTGCAGCTCAATATAGAATGTGTTGCAGGACTCCATGTAGCAACTGCTACAGTACTCCATGTTGCAACTGTAGCAACTCCATTTAGAACTGCGCAGCCTGCGGTCGGGCCTAAGCATAATGCACAAAATTATCTGCTACGTCGTACCTATCAATGACTACTTCATCTTCAACCACAATAATACATAGTCAAACAATCAATACAAACTCAAGGTAAACTGCTCCAAACTTGATTGCAGAGAATACGACTTCAGCAACAGAGTGGTGAATGCCTGGAATGCTCTACCTGGCTCCACTGTTACATCCTCAAACCTCACAGCTTCAACCTTAAACTGTCTACTGTGGACCTTACCCCATTCCTATGAAGTCTGTAAAGGGAGTGTGCATAAGGGCACCAGCATGCCTCCCATCTCTGTCCTACTGTCCCCATTTATTTGTATTCATTTCTTTTGTTCATGTCAGGGGTGGGTTCCTGCCAGTTCTAACCTCTTCTATAGAAGAGGTTCCACAAATCTACAGTGCCATTTAGAACCGGTTCCAGCTTCCCCCCCCCCCCCCCGCCCGTCTGGACATCATGAAGATGAAGAGCTAGAGGAGGAATTCTGGGAGTTGAAGTCCACAAATCTTAAAGCTGTCAAGTTTGAACACCCCTGGTGTTTTTTTCTAAAGGGTTAGGGGTGCAAGAGTCTTGTAACTTGACAGCTTTAAGACTTGCACACTTCAATGCCAGAGTTCCTGAGCTAACATGACTGGAGCAGGAATTCTGGGAGTTGAAGTCCACAAGTCTTAAAGCTGTCAACACCCCTGGGGTTTTTTTTCTAAAGGGTTAGAGGTGCAAGCGTCTTGTAACCTCCCAGCTTTAAAACGTGCATGCTTTAAATGCCAGAGTTTCTGAGCCAACATTTTGGTTGCAAAGCAAGAGCATTGTTAAGTGAGTTTCACCACATTTTACAAGTTGGCCACTCCCACCTGGTCACATGGCCGGCAAGCCACTCCCACAAAGCAGGCCACACCTACAGAAGAGGTTCTAAAAAAATTTGAAACCCACCACTGGTTCATGTCCATATTCATACTTATACTGCTATCTTGTACATGTTTGACAAACTAATAAAATCAATAAAGAAGTGACCAGTATGTAAATGACTGTGAGCAAAGGTTCACAAATTAAGAGCAATGCCTCTCTTTTTCCCCATAATAATTCAGTGAGTTAAGGTGTGTCAAGAGAGAAGGAATGGCCCAGTCAACATTTGTGTTTAAAGGAAGAGAGTATTCACAGTCCCCTTGTTAACATGCTTATAATACAAATAGTTTTTTTCTCAAGTTTAAAAGACTTATTTCATGCATAATTAAAAACAAGGCATTGCATTAATGGCAAGCAGACTCTTGCTGAAATTCCCTCTTTCAACTGTAAAAGGTATTTTGGAACTGGCTAGCCTTTTGTAAACCCAGCCATGCACTTGTCCCAAAAGTGCTTTTCAAAAGACTGCTGGACTTCCTTTGATTCCCCGCCCCCCTTGAAAATGGTTTGCTTCTCATCCAAGACGCTTCTTCAGTTCTGACTGAATGGTGGAGATCCATTCAGTTCTGAATTGAATGGATTCAGTTCTGACTGAATGGTGGGGATCGCCACCATTCATGCAGAATTGAAGAAGCTTCTTGGATGAAAAGTAAAAAGTTTTCAAAGAAAAAAAAACCAAGAAACTCCAGTTGCCTTTTGAAAAGCACATTTGGGGCAACCATGGCTTGGATGATTGAGAATTTCCATAGATATGTAGCCATTCACTTGCATCCCAAGCCAGGATAAATGGGGGTAGGGGTGGGTTTGAAGTAAGACCTGGTGACCTACTTTGTAAAAACCTCACCATTTTATTGAAGAGGTCTCAGACATGGTGCCCAATGGTAGGACCTCCAGATGAGAAGGTACCCAACCAGCTACTGGGGAAGAATAGGGCACTCCAGTGAATAGTCATGATATTAATGGCATGCTTGAGGTATATCCAGCAGGAATCCTAGCTGCAGATGCAGCCATTGGTGAAAGCAAGGATCTGCTTGCGCCAAGAGACATTGGATAGCAAATGGAATGTCTGTGGAATGAGCCAGAGTAAACTGGATCTCATCAAACATGAGATAACCGAACTGAAAGTTGACCTCCTTGGCATCAGTGAGTTATATTGGATAGACAATGGCTATTTCTAGTCTTAAGAATTCACTATTTGTTACTCAGAACATGATACCAGGAAAATGAATGGAGTGGCATTTATTACAAGATCATGGATTGATCAAAGCAATGAATGCAGTCCAGAGATAGTGTCAATTTACACTGGGTCACACAGCAATAATGAGCATGAATTGAGTTTGGAAAAGCAAGGACATCAGCCTGGCAGCTAAATGTTGATTAGTCTACACTATCCTGTTTCCTATAGCTAACTATGGTTTGCAAAAGTTAGACCTGATAAAAACTAGACAGGAGGAAAATTGATTTTTTTAAAAGTTGTATTGCAGTTGGAGAAGGCTCCTATGCATTCTTTGGACAACAAATGTGACAAACAAACAAGTATTGGGCCATATTAAACCAGTTACATCTCAAAGAAAGCAAAATTTTAAAGAAGTCTGCCTTCCTTATTTCCACCATGCTATGCCATCAGACTTACTGGAAAAGGCAATTATGCTTGAAATGGTGAGCAGTAAAAAGAAATGAGATTGCCAAAAAATATTGTGGCTAGTCACCATCAAAGCTGAGACCAGTCAGAGCATAAAGCAACCGAAAGAAGCCATACAAGGTTGGAAAATGTGGACAGAATTGGTCCATAGAATCACCAAGAATCAGACACAATGGAATGGATAGCATCATCATCGCTACATTATAAACCAAACCGGGTTTAAATGTTCATGTTAAGCCATGGCTTGATTAACATTACTGAATAAACCACAAAGCTATGAGTTCTTTTTCTGAGTGGATAGATCTGCATGGTTGGCATTGGGTTATTTATTTACTGTTTTCCTTGAAGTTAAAAAAAAACATTCATTGAAGAAATAATGTGAATATGAGTGATTATGGTCTTACTCTGTTTGCAAATGTGTGGTTGAATCTTCACTGAACCAGTGAACTGTGGTATCAGAGGTTTGATTCAAAAGAAGGCATCTTTCTATAAAAAAATTATTTCCATGATATCCTGGGATGGGCTTCAACAATTTCAGCAATAGATTCTCTGCCTGATTGCTGGGTGGGTGTGGCTATGGTGGGTGCGGCCTAATCGGCTCCTGCACAATGGCAGGGGGGGTGGTGCTTTCCCCCACTCCAGAGGCTTTCCTCAAGCCTTTGGGAGGGTGAAAACTATCTCCTCTGGGTTCCGGAGCTGGAAACGGGCCCATTTCCAGCCTTCTGGAACTTCTAGGAGACCCAGTTTTCCTCCTCCCCAACCCTTGGTGTGGGTCCTGCACTTACCTCACATTCAAAACAGGCTGTCTAGAGACTCCTGGGAAGGGTGGGATGGGATGGGCAGGACCAACCAGGGGTGGGATTTGGAGGTTCTTTGAACCAACCATAACATTATCTATGGGTTCTCTCGAACCCGGGAGAACCCATAGCAGCCCACTCCTGATGATATCTCTTGAGTTTCAGTTTGTTGACTACAAGTCAGGTGTTTGTATAGAAAGCCGTACACATTTTGCTCACAACCAATTCTAGGCAAGCCACGTAAGTTTGTTTACAAAGCAACCACACATGCCTTATCTTTTCTGTAACCCTCCTGGCCTGAAGACATTATGTACTGTATCTTGATTTTAAAAAAAATTAAATGAAATGTAAACACACACACACACACACACACACACACACACAGACACACTACTCCAGGCCAAAGATTCACTCAGAGAACACGCTGTGACCAGATAAGAAGGGATAACCTGGCATGTATTTATCTTGTTAGGAACAAAGGGAGCAGCGAAACTAAAATTAGAACCATAATGTTGGTGTGGGTGGATTGAGAATAAAGATTGAAAAGATTACAGAGACGTATGGTGAGCTAAAAGAAATATTTTTTAAAAAATAAATAAATTGATAGATGCAACTATAGTTGATTTTTAAGGGATGAACTGAATTACTGGCACAATTTTAATTTACTGAACTCAATTCCATACAGACACAGCTTCTGGGTTTCAGCCATGGTAGGGCTTCAGTATTTCAGCAAGGCATAAATGAGACTAAGTAATGTTATTGTTAGGCAGTGTGTCTAGCCCAATGTTACTCAAATAATTTCATGGCTGAATAAGATTTGTAAGTCATTTTTCTTTTTGCTTTCTCCCACTGAGCACTTCACCTCTTGCACCACACTGGCTTAATATGAAAAGGCATAAGGAAGAAGAACGTAGCAGAGACATGGAGAACTTCACTATATGGAAGATGAAAGCAAACCTCTTGATCCATGTGATTCACAAGTGGACTGTACATTAATGGTTTGAGTATGTTACAAAATGAACCAATAGGCTGTCTATCCAGCTTTTTTTTTTCATTATGCTTTCTGCCTGATAAACAAAGAGGAAAGTGATATTTGCCCATTTTTTGGCCTGTTCCCCAAGAATGACTGGTTGTGCCCTCAAAATTTGCTTCACATTTAATGACTTTTGTTTTATTAATATATAAAACACAAAGAAAAATAATAGGAAATTAAGGGAAGGAAAAAGAGAGTGGGAAAGAAAATATGAAGTACAGGGGAAGAAAGAAAAAAAATGTTATCATGAGCCACTGTGGTGCAGTGGTTAGAGTACAGTACTGCAGCTACTGCTGCCTGTAATTTTGCAGTTCAAATCTCACCAGGCTCAGCCTTCCATCCTTCAGAGGTGGGTAAAATAAAGACCCAAATTGTTTGGGGGAATATGCTGACTCTGTAAGCCATTTCTATAACAACAAATCTATATAATTAGCAAAACCAATGTCAAAGTTTCATTTTTTTTCATCACACGGACTAAATCCAGAAGTGATATCCAAATAAAAAACATAATATATTGCTCCTCTTTGAATAACACAATTAATTTCACAATTCTGCTTTATCTTCTTTGCTATGGAAATAATATGCATTTCTATTTCCACTCAATAACCTTTATAAACTATCACCATTTATATTAACAAAATTTACTGTATTCTTTTAGATTCTTTAACCTTAAAGGGAAAAATACTTTTTTCATCAATGTTAAATACTACATTTTCTTTAAAATCATTTCTGAAATCAATGTTTTCTAATACATCTTTTAAAACTTCCCTTAACATGCATGCTTTAAAGTTCACTATTAAATTTAATTCACTCCCTTCAAGTTACCCTCACATAATTATTTTTTTCTTGTATACATCCTTTTTAAAACACTAATCTTTTCATTAAATTAATACATCTTTTTCTTCAACTTTCTCTTAATACAGATACTCTCAAATACACTTTCAATAATATTTTACAAACTTTAAGAATTACTTAAGCATTATATGTAAAGGAAAAATACATTTTCAAACTTTAGATTAAGACTTTCTTTCAATTACAAATATCAAACTCATAAAAATGCATCCTAATTCCAAATGACTAATGAAGTTTAAGTCACTCTTTCCAGCTTGTCTTTATGGAGTAACATCTTTTTCTTCTATAGAGTGTTTGTCAAGTAATTATAAGCTCTTTTTCTCAAGGATTTCTTCTTGTTAATGTCTATAAGGAAAAAGTCCCACATTGTCTTTTAAAAGTTGCAGATTTTCTTGGAGCTCTTCTTTCCATTGTGTTGGGAGGTTAATATTTAAACCATCATAATAAGAAATTGCTTTGGTGCTTTGGTAACCTTCTACACATATTTGCAACTCTGAAATAGTTTGGAAAGTTTTTTAACATCCTTGGAACATAGTGTAGCTGATCTATGAAGTGATAGATTTTATTTAAAGATTTTTCAAATACATCTCAAAGAGTAGCTTTTTTGTAAATCACTGAAGAATTGCTGGCCAAATCAGAAATGTTTCAGCCACCCACAGCAAAGCAGACCAATAAAAACAACTAAAAAAAAGGATAGTCCACACTTCCTTATTTTGACTTGCCTTAGCAGCCTTCTTCCTCTTTAACACTGAAGAAATCCCCAAAATGGCTCAGATCTTCACAAAGGCTATGGCTAAAGAGAGCTTCTTTTAGCTTAATAAAGATTGATAGTCCTTAAAAATAATTAACAAATGAAAGACACAACTTACTATCCATTTGAAAAATAAATTCCAAAATGGCTGCTTCTTCAACAATGAACTGATTGCACACACACACCCACTCCCCAGCTTTTGACACATAGGCTGCTTTGAAGCATAGCTCCTGAATCTACTTGCAGACCTTTGCTGTATGGGAGGATCTTGAGGGATAATTCTACGACTTTCTTTATACCAGGAGAGTCATAGAAATGAAAGGAATGCTGGTTCCTTCTGTTGGTAGTTGAAAAATCTAAAGCCCAGGGGAAAACCCTTCAGGAATCATTTGGCTGTCTCTTCACTGGAAGTGAAAAAATTGCTTCAAAGAGTTGGAGCCTCTAACAGCAATATTGACACAGACAGCCCTGGGACCAATGACTAAGTCTCCTCTAACTTCCCAGATCTGTCCTAATTGAATCATTTTGGGTGGAATTCAATACAATAGCAGAGTTGGAGGGACCTTGGAGGTCTTCTAGTCCAACCCCCTGCCTAGGCAAGAAACCCTATACCGTTCCAGACAAATGGCTATTCAACATCTTCTTAAAGACTTCCAGTGTTGGGACATTCACAACTTCTGGAGGCAAGCTGTTCCACTGATTAATTGATCTAACTGTCAGGAAATTTCTCCTCAGTCCTAAGTTGCTTCTCTCCTTGATTAGTTTCCACCCATTGCTTCTTGTTCTACACTCAGGTGCCTTGGAGAATAGTTTGACACCCTCTTCTTTGTGGCAACCCCTGAGATATTGGAACACTGATCTCATGTCTCCCCTAATTCCATTCAGGGATGCTCAAGACAGGAGAATAAAATTCTGCATCCAATCCAGAGATCCTATTTTTATATAATCAATAACAGTAATAAACACCATACTATTTATTTATTTAGTTATTTATTTAGTTATTTATTTAGTTATTTATTTAGTTATTTATTTAGTTATTTATTTAGTTATTTATATAGTTATTTATATAGTTATTTATTTAGTTATTTATTTAGTTATTTATTTAGTTATTTATTGTTTATTTATTTATTTATTTTTATCTTCAGCAGTGAAACATGTGAATGAATATAGAAAACACAGTGGCCCAGTGGTGGGATTCAATTTTTTTTATCGGGTGTGGCTTGGTGGGCATGGGAGGGGAAGGTTACTGCAAAATCCACATTTCCTTCTGATCAGCTGGGATTTGGGAGACAGAGAATAGATGGGGATGGGGCCAGTCAGAAGTAGTATTTACCAATTCTCTGAACTACTCAAAATTTCTGCTACTGGTTAGCAATAGCAATAGCAATAGCAGTTCGACTTATATACCGCTTCATAGGGCTTTCAGCCCTCTCTAAGCGGTTTACAGAGTCAGCATATCGCCCCCACAGTCTGGGTCCTCATTTCACCCACTTCGGAAGGATGGAAGGCTGACTCAACCTTCAGCTGGTGAGATTTGAACCACCGAACTGCAGTTAGCAGTCAGCTGAAGTGGCCTCCAGTACTGCACTCTAACCACTGCGCCACCTCGGCTCTTCAGAATCTGCTGAATGCCACCCCTGCAATGGCCATATACACATATTTTTAAACAGATGAGTTAGATGCATACCAGGCAGTTTGGATTTTAAAGATGCTTCAAAATGCATCCTGCAGTTATTCTGTTCATCTTAATCCTTACCCATGTATTATTATTTATCAAATTTATGGCCACACACTTATTTAGGGGCCTGGGTCATTGGGATGGGGAAAAAAGGCAAATTTTATCTGACAGCTAAATTGGACAAGTGAAAATACAATCATGCACCCACCATTTATAGCAACCCTTGCTGAACTGGGATCAGGGTTAGAAATATTTTAGATAAGGATTCCTATGGTTCATACTCCCTAATAAAACATTCCTTCCTCCATAAAATGCTAGTGAACGATTCTCAGCCAGAATAAATAATTTTCTTTGCAATCTGAATTCATCAAAGATGTAAGACAGGTGAAAAGGACCACACCTTTCCATAAATGGCATAGTCTTAGTGCTAAAGAATTGCTGGCCATGTCAATGAAAGACTCCAGACATGTTAAAGGGATACATTTATCTAATATTTTGTAGGGTTCCACCCTGGACAGCAATACAAACTGAGATTTAAGCAAAAGGAATGTTATCTTGATAGTTGGATAGTGCAAATGCTTCAAATATATAGGAAACATTTACATTCCTTAAAGCAAAGGTTGGCAATATAACGTCCAACAGACTTCCTAACTTCCTGACATTAAAAAATGAAAAAGAAATACCAAAAGTTCATGATTTGCGCATACTCACATGAGAATTTTAATGTTCATGAGATCTCATACCAGAATGCTCAAAATGAAGAGAGCTCAAGAGAAGGTCCTTCCTGAAATTCCACAAGACTTTGAGAGGCAGCATACAGGAAATTGCATGATGTAAGTGGAAAAATTACTGATTCTGTCTTTATAAGGCTCCTTAGTATTGAAAATAAAATGCCAACATTGTTATGTCTTTATACAAACCTAAGTTACATTTACACTTGGAATATTGCATATGTTGCTGCTTGCCACACTTATAAAGGGGATATAATCAGCTGAGAAAAGAGCAGAAGAGGGCAACCAGAATGAACAAATGCCTTCCCTACAAGAAAAAAGCTAAACTGTTTGGGATTATTCATGTTAAAGAACAGAAAACTGAGGGAGGATGTTGTTGAGAAGTATAACATCCTACATGGCACGATGAAAGTAGACAGAAAGAAGGTTTTTTTCTTCTTCTTGGATATCATTAGGACCAAAGACTATGTATCCAGTGAAGGAGATTGGAAGCATAGCAGCATCTCAGGGGTTTCTATGGAAAGCAAAGTGGATTAAGATGGAATTTGGACAGTCCCAGTGGAAAACCTCTGAAAATCTGAGTCAGTGCACTTTATGCAAAATTACACAAATTTATGTCACTAGTTCTAGTACAGCTAGAACTCAAACTGTATCTTTTCCATTCCAGATTTCAATCAAGACCATGGCAACCTATTCTCGGTACACATTTATATACCATATTGGATCCTAACTATCCTCATGGTGATTCTACCTGCACACAGTATGAGAGTCATGCTGTCTTCAGTGGTATTGATTCTCATATGATGACATTTGCACAGGAAAATCTTCAACTCTCTGGAGTTTCAAAATCTGGGAATTCTGAAAGTTTGTTGCAAAGTAACCATATCAACAGTATACCGTTCTCTTTTTACCTATCAGTTTTTATTCATCTCTGATTACCCACCATGAAACATTAGGAGAGGACAAGCCCTAGAGATAATTATTAACAAGGCTTGATTGTAAGTACCCATTTTTAGGTTACTCCGAGGCTCTATCATGCACTTCCCATGGGAAGTCATGTTAATATGTGCAGGAATCAATTAGAAGAGACAGTGTCCTATAATTAGGACACTCAAGGAAACACATCTAGCAAACATACCATTAGAACAGTTAGGAATTAAGACACAAGCCTCCAAGTTGCTTTTACAACAAAATTGCCCAACTGTTCATAAACCCCAAACCCTTTAATAATGCAAAGCTTCAGAGGGCCCTACCACAAATAAGGCATGTCTCTTGTTTGTTTTGGAGGTGCCTTCATGGCTTTGGCTGCTTTGGCTGCTATGGCCATAATACTGGTAGTTCACAACTTCTCAAAAACCTTGCGTCCTAATCCCTTCCAGAAAACCAACTCCATGCCCTCACATGCAGACAGAACTGTGGCTGTGCATGTTGCTATTGCTCTTTCTTTTCCAATGGGAAAGAGCAACTGCCTTTTGCCACCCAGTGAATTCTGGAAAATGGTTTTGCAAGCTGCTTCTGGTAAGGTCAGTCCAGAGGAAATGCAGGCTGGGTTTAACTCTCCTGATGTGAACAGTGTGCAGTAATTTCCCAATCCAACACAATATTATGTGCCATTTCTCATAATTAATTTAATCATCCGCATATGTCTTATTAACCTGCTAAAATGACACTCTGTCTTTTAGAATTACGACAATCTTAACCATTAAGCAGTAAGGAAGAAAGTTCTAATTCTCACGAAGTTCCTGAATACAGCTATCAGAAACAGCTTCCAGAACATGGAATAGTGAGAACTTTAGTTTAGTAACAGATAGACACTTACAAGTTCCCCATTTTTACCACTAAGGAGCAAATTCAGCTAGCTGAACTCTGTGAGGCTTACTTCTCAATCAACAAACTTAGAACTATATCATAAAGCTTTACAAATTTCATGCCGCATTTGTTATAGATAAGAAATCCTCTCTCCTGCTTTATTTCTGGTATAGTTGCTATATGAGATCTAGAAAGCCACAAAGTTAGGTTGCAGAGCAAAGCTTAATTGTGGGTGGTGGTGACGGGAAGAATGCCAGCTTGCTCATTAACTGGACTTTTCATTTCAGTGCTCATGTGAATATGATCGAAATTAGGGAAATTAAAGATTCCTTCAGAACAGAAAAATAAATCCATACAGGAAATATTCTTAATTTGAAAACTGTACGGGAAAACAAACCTTCCATTTGCTTTTGGTAAAGAAGTGCTAATTCACTTGACCAGATCAATATACTGTTTTTTCAAGCAAATTGATTCTTGAGACTCACATACTGGAATTTATTTATAAATTGCTTCCACCATTCAGAATTGCAGCTAAACGCAGGCTCTTTCCCCAACAATTGCTCTGCGGTGGTGGTTGCAAAAAAAGGGCTCAGAATGGCCCTGTTGCAAAACATAAGTATTGTGAGCTACTCATAAAATATAAAATGATAAAATGGGTTTAAAAGGGCCCCAGTCTACAGATTGCTGAAAATGAAACTCATTCCTCTGATTTAGCAGATTTACTATTTCAGTGAACTGTTAGGAAAAACAGGGGACTGACTGTACTGGAATTAATGGAAAGTTCAGAAGATAGTTTTCCAAACTCTCTCTTTTAGGATGATACCTATCATTATATCTCACATAGCATTTGTTGACACAGTGAAAGGAGATTGAAAGGGACTTTCAATGTTTTGTTACTAGTCTCTATCCATTTTAGGGGCTCTTTTGGATTATTAGACACCAGACAGTTAGGACCATTTTGGTGAGCAATTGAGCTGCAACTTTCTAAACACAGTTTAGAGAAAACAGTTGGCAAATGTATAAAATCATTATCCATTTCCCCCTAAATAAACTTAAAGAGCAGGAAAGGGAATAATCACATTGGCTATAAGAAAGAGAAATCAGTAGCGTGCCACTAGCTGGTAATTTCAAGTTTTTAAAAACTTTCAGAGTGAGTTTGAATAGATCATTACATCTTAGTCTTCTTTCAGCAAGGTAGGTATGTTAAGAATTTCAACTCTCATGGCAATATTACCAGGAGAAATACAGTAAAAATCCTTGAACCAGATAAATCAAATGCATTTTGAACAGTTTTGTTTCAGAGAACAGCATGTTGTGTTTCATTATGTAATTATTTATTTATACGGGTTTTTTGTTTGTTTGGGTTTTTTCCTTCACTCAAACAACATATACTAGAAAGTTAGAAATAAAAATAAAAATAAACCAGCATAACAAAACAAGCACAAGTTGGATTTGAATCTCCAACTCTTTTTTTTTTCTTTCCTACCATTGCTACAGATAGTCCTTTCTCAAGGAGCATTAAAGACTGGAGTAACTTTTGTATGTGCCCGGCTTCTATGAAAACAGTGAGTATCAAGATATAGTCGCAATCTCTCCCCTTGGGCCTTTCTTCCTTCCAACAAATTATGCCAAGGCTTCTGTCGAACTGCCAGTTCTATCTGCCAGCCTCCAAAAGCAGAACACACCCGGAAAGGCAATTCTCAGAACTGGATTAAGGCAATATTTGTTTGGGATACTGTAAAGTATTTCTTTCCAATGATTCCAGAAGCTCACTAAGCATATCCTTCAGAAGAAATGTTTTCAAATGCTTTCTGATCATCTTTTGCTCCCTCTTCCTCAGGCTCAAGCACCCCAATCCTGCCTAATTAATATAAAATAATGAGGAAAAAAATCTGTTCACTTCCCAGCATAAATTATTGGGGATAACCATCTTTCCAGGAAATCGTGCACCATCATTTACATACTGTACCTGAAGGAGCGAAAGTCCTCCAGAATTTCTTACTTATGCTCCTACAGATAGTCCCTTCTGTAAAGGCAGAGAAATGTTAGTGTTCACAATAAGAATTAGCGTTAATAATTAACATTAACAGAATGTTAGTGTTTACAAGAAAAGCAAATTGATCATTTAATGAGCAGGAATAAACATGTTAGCAGCGTAGATTCCATTTGATTCTAAAAGCTAATCACATTTCTCCTACAAAAAAAGTGTGCTTAGTTACTACTTAATTATCTAATACTATCCCAGAGAGTTTGCTTACATATCACTCACATATTATTTGTAGAGACTTGTCAATCATAGCAATAAAACCTAGACTTATACACTGCTCCATAGTGTCTTACAGCGTTCTCTGAGTGATTTACAAATACATTGCCCCCAAGAATCTGGGTCCTCATTTTACTGACCTTGGAAGGATGGAAGGCTGAATCAACCTTGAATCAACAAGGATCAAACTCCAGGCTGTGGGCAGAATTAGCCTGCAATATTGCATTCTAACCACTGAGCCACCAGGGTTCTAATTGTTCCTTTTAAATCAAATTAAATATGACAAGTTATTAGTATAATCAAAATTCATTTCTTCTAATGCGGGAGTGTCCAATCTTGGCAACTTTAAAGACTTGTGAACTTCATCTACCAGAAATCTCCAGCCAGCCTGGCTGAGGAATTCTGGAATATGAAATCCACAAGTCTTAAAGTTGCCAAGGTTGAACACCTCTGTTCTAGTGGGATTTAGGTGTGATAGATTTTAGCTGGATTTAAGGAAGAGAAAATTAATTGATTAAGCAGTTTCTGTATTTCACTGTTTATTGGAACATATGTTTTGTCCCCTTTTTAAAAAAATGTGCAAAATTGCCTATATCAGTTTCAATTAGAACATGTGCATGCATGCGCGCACACACACACACAGACAGAACACAAATACACAAATACACTTCCATTATAAAGCATAATGGAAAGAAAAAGAGAACAGAAACAAAAAAAAGATTGTTCATTTTTCTGAAACATTGCTGTCAAGGTGTTTAACCATGAAACCAGATCAGATTCTTTAGACTCCTATCCTTTGTTATTTAGACTGGCCATGTGCCCAACTTTTCATTTTACTTTTATTGTTTGCTTTGATTCATTGGAGCCATCTGACCTTGTTTGCAAGTTTTCATTTCCACTCAGTTAAGGTGGTCCTTCCTGTTAGAAAGATATCTCCTGCCTTAGCTGCCCTGTTTCCAGCTTCACATCAAGTGAATGTCAAATAGAATCTCAATCAGGAAATCCCAGACATAAATATAACATTTATTACCACATAGGCAAATGTTTATGTTTTTTTAAAAATGCTGTTACTTTTTCCTTGTTCTGCCAAAATCATCGTTGTTGACTTTGACCTTGTTTAACCACTGTCTTAAACATATGCATAATGTTCAGCCATCCAAGCTAATATTGGGTCCCCCATCACATTTCAAACCCGCACTTCAACTGTTGCAAAATGTGTAGATAAGCGTTTGAGGCAAGCATTCACTAAGTACTTTGTTGCATAATAAAACTAAGCAGAGCAGAGGTGGGTTCCTACCAGTTCGGACCTGTTCGGCCAAGTAGGTAGTAACTAGGTAAGTAGGTAATAACTTGCCCAGCCACTCCCCCTAACTGGTTCTATTGGAGGTGCTGTAGGCACCATCATCTTGCGAGGTGGCGCAGTGGTTAGGGTGCAGTACTGCAGCCACTTCAGCTGACTGCTAGTTCTGCAGTTCAGTGGTTCAAATCTCACCGGCTCAGGGTTGACTCAGCCTTCCATACTTCTGAGGTGGGTAAAATGAGGACCCAGATTGTGGGGGCAATATGCCGACTCTGTAAACCGCTTAGAGAGGGCTGAAAGCCCTATGAAGCGGTATATAAGTCTAACTGCTATTGCTATTGCTATTTTACTTCTGTGCATGTGCAGAAGCATTTTTAACCTGCGCAAGCACACCTGCGCCCGAAGCATGTCTTTGAGTGAACAGGAAGTAGAAGAAGCCAGAACCCACCCCCGAAGCAGAGGATAGACTTCAGTGATAGAGCATCTATTTGGCTTCTCCCAGAAAACTTGAAAAGCTTTCTGCCTATCCCAACCTGACACGTTCCTTCCAGATTTCTCAGCCGTCATGGTTGTATCTGAATGCGTCAAGGATGGGAGGGTGGTTGGGGAAGCCAGCCCGGAGAGATGCTCCAAATCCCTCATTATCAGGTTAGGTGAACCAAAGTGCTGATTCCCTGGCATCTCTAACAAAGTCTTTTCCATGTCCTCCTACCACCCTCACCAAAAACAAACAATAAAACAAATAAACTTTGAAACCTAAACTGGCTTGTTCAAAGTGCATTTCCAAACCAAACTGAGGTTGGGTTCAGATCCAATCTCCCTCTCAATCTTCCATGTCCTTTGTCAGCCTTTTGTTCTTGGCAAGCTATTGCTATTCCCTGTATCAAATATCGTGTTTCCCCGAAAATAAGATAGGGTCTTATTTTCTTTTGACTCCCAAAATAAGCTCCTGGCATTATTTTCGGGGAGGTCTTATTATTTTTGAGGTGCAGGAGGCGGCGAGTGTGGTCACCTCACGGCTGCTGCTGTGTTGCAATATTTTAAGGGGGGCTTATTTTGGGGGTGAGGGCTTATTGTACCGCATGCACTCAAAAGCCGAATTGGGCTTATTATCTGGGGAAACAGGGTGGCAGTCTCAAGGGAGAATGGATGAAGGATTAAGGTTGCTTAGTTAAGTAAACCAAGGCGAAAATGGTTAATTCTGAGCCAAACCCAATGGGGGGCCATAACTTTTGAACTCTCTAGCACATGTTGTGAACACATGGTCTGGCAGTTTTCCCCTTTGTATTGGGATATAGTCAACTCTGACCTCCCTTCTACTTCTGCATCTGCTCCCCATTCTTATCCTTGTTAAATTTCTGAGCATGTACTCAGAATTACTTCCATATTAGGGTACAACTGGCCATTATATTTCTTTTCTAAAAAGTTCAGATGGTTCATTTGGGCCCAGAAATGTTTTTTTAAGGCTAATGTTTTGTTTTATCCTGTTTCTGCTTTTCATTTTTTTTTCAAAGTAAAAGAATGTTTTCTAATAAAATGTCAGATAGGATGGGAAGCAGTGACGTGTGGTGAAGCTTATGGCTGGTGAGGCAAAAAGAAAAAAAGAGGCTTTGCAGCGGGCAAAAAGAGATTTAAAGGAGGAGAAGCTACCGGGAAGAGGAGGGCCGGTGCGGGGAGAAGGACCAGTAGACGATGCACAGGCTCCGGGATGAGCTCGAACCACTCCTCCACTGGAAGGGCTACTTCTCTGCTACACGCCATGCCACAATGTCCAGCAGGGACTCCGGGTTCTGTGTCTTGCCCAAGACTGATAGGTTCAAGCCTCTAGTGACTGCACATCCCTGATGGGAAGCTGTAAATAGAAAAGAGGGTCTGCAGACATAATGGCGCACCTGAGCATCAATCTGGGCACCCTGATTAAAACACAGAGACACTAAACTTGTTTTTCTGTTTTGGTTTTATTCATTTTTTTATAATTGTGAAAGTTTATCTTTTTTCTTTGTCATTGCTTTTTTATACTCAATAAAAACAAATGCAATTTTAAAAATTAACACGAAACACATGAAAAAACTAGGAATGCCTGGAGATGCCGCCTACTTCATAAAATTATGAGGTGCTTTCTGTTCTGGTCTTTCTTTTGCATTAAGCAAAAGAAATTTAAAAAGGACATGGAACTGAAACTTTTTAGATGAGAAAAATAGAACCAACCAATTCAATGCTTCTGGGCCAAACATGTGCTCTTGATATTTATACTATTTCACAGTTACTCTTGAAAACAAAAGCAAAGAAAAACCAAAAATACTTTTATTGAACAATATTGATTTTTGAGAATCCATACATTGATAATAACAGAAATTTGAAAACATTAAGTTTAACTTCACTGTTAGCTGTGCTTTTAGAAATGATCCTAAAAGATGTGGAATGATGCCAGATGGAGGGTTTCTAATGTTACTAATCAAAATATACCAAAAAGACTAGAAAATAAACCAAAGAATAGAGGAGAAGGAAGGAAGGAAGGAAGGAAGGAAGGAAGGAAGGAAGGAGTGAGTGAGTGAGTGAGGGAGGGAGGGAGGGAAGTGGAGAACATCTTTGTTTTAATCACTCCAGGGGTGAGTGAGTTCCTACCGGCATTGGTACGGGTTCACTTTGCTTGCACAGGCGCCATCCACACATTGCTCACCATGCTCAGTTCACTGTAAATTGTTCTGCGCATGCACAAAGACCATTAAAAACTAATAAAAATGCACCAAACTGGTGCAAACTGGTAGAAACCACCTCTGAACACCTCATAGGTATACTTGGTTTAGCAGAGAGGGTTAGAAGAATGGTGGCTCAATGGCTTAATGATGCTGGAGATGGTCTCTCCTCCAGCAGTTCAGGTTCTAGTACTGCATGGTGAGGTGAGTTCCCATCATTCATCTCAGCTTCTGCCCATCTAGCAATTTGAAAGCATGCTCTTGCGAGTAGACAAATAGGTACTGGGGAGTGGGGAGACAAGTTGGTGCTCTGTGTAGGCAAGCAGTTTTCCTGCCAGCTCTAATTGCAATGGCCATTTGGGAGGCAGCTCTTGGAAAGGAAGGGGGGCCTTAGATGATACTGCAAGAAGAGTTGCTTTATTTCTGGTGTGAAGCCAGCCAGCCTTCCTGTGGTGCACTGTGGGAAGTGTGCAAGCATGTACCTGACAGAGCTGCTAAATAGGCAGCCAAACTACTACTCTGCAATAGCACTGAAGTCTCCTGGCTAATGTAATAATGCCATAACATTCACTGAGAGGAATTTCAGGCATCTGTCTTACCTTTGCTCCAGGGTAACTGGGACATACCCGTTACTCTTATTGATATGGCTGAAAATGATGATCATTCCCTTGGTCTCAGGAATAGAAATGCTTTCTGATGTTTTAATGGCCTGTTGTATGTATGATTTAGAGAAGAATGGCTCAGCTTTCTTATAATCATAGGAACTTGAGAAAATTGTATTATTAGTTAATTGTCACTTTTGCCTCTCACATATACAGTAAATGGTATGATCATTCCAAAACCCGGTGCATATTATTGGAAACTGTGTGCTACAACAACATTTGGAAACTGCTGTAGGTGTGTTTATGGTATCTCTTGTATATTAGCCCATACATTTGTACTACTGGAATAATGAACCTTTAGGAGCAAAACCCCTAATTTAATTGGATAATCTATTCTATATTAGAAAATGAAAAATGCTTTACTTTATATGCACTAAAATTGTTAAAACCAATAGCAAAAGAAAAAAGGCCACCCACCTCTGTATTTAAATTGCTCTTTGGTAGTCCTCAGGGGGCAGCCAAATCAAGCCAGTTCTTGGAAATTAATGAAACAACAAACCCCCTATTTTCACAAGAATCTGTCCTTGATTAAAACTGAAAACATGGCAAGGAGAAAGGAACCAACTGTTCAGTGAAGAGTGGATAAAGATAAACGTTTTAAAAGTTTTAAAAGTTCTATTTGTTCAGGCCATAATAGAGAATTTTTACAAAGACAATGGCAAAATTCTACTGCTGTACACACCATGAATTTTAGTGCATGTTTGTATATGTTAAGAATTCCAAATAAAACTCTATCGTGCTGCACTTAAAAAACTATCGTACAGAGCTCAAGAATGCATCCATATATTCTTACCTATACGGACAATTAACTCTGTTGCAATGATTTCCAAATGGCAGGTCATTGACATCTTTTAGTCAGAGATTTGCTATCAATAGTATGGGGAGAGTGTTAGGAATCCCACTACCTTTTGTTTATTTTGATTTGTTTGCTTATATTTATAGCCTATTGCAAAGGCTGGAGTAAGAAGAAATTTGAGCATTGTTAGAATCTGTAGCAACAATCCCATCAAGACAGTGATAACATGGCACATGGTTAAATCCCAAAGTTGCATAATTCATATTCTAATAATCAGCATATTGATGCTCTTGCACTTTTCTTTATATTTTGAACACTATTTGGGCACCTATTTGGATGTAAGACAGTCAATTTAAATAAAGTGAATCTTAAACCAGGTTATATCAGGCCTTGTGAGTTGAAAGATCTGGCTTAATTTATGTTGTTTTATCTTGTTTTTTATAAGGATCTTCTTTGCGTCATCTGGCCTAATGAAGAGTTCTGAAGAATTCAAAACTTTGACACTCCTTTTTATTTTATTTTTAAAAATGTTCCTGATAAAGGTACTGCCAGACTATGTCTTTTCCCTTTGTGGAACATCAAGGCTCTGCTTGCATCTTATGTGATTCTATTAGTATTGCCATTCATGTGTTTAGAAATGATGACCACTTCCATATGTGGCTTTCATGTGGCTTACACTGACCGTCATGTGATTGACAAAATGTGTGCGGCTTAACAACGCCTTGCCAGTTGAGAAAAGTAACTTTTTCTTAAATAATTTCTGCATGATATTTGTCCTTATACTGATTTATCCATTAGATTTTTATCTCACCAGTGTATTTTAAACTAGATTGAGATTGAGAACCACTGAGCCAAGGTGGCGCAGTGGTTAAATGCAGCACTGCAGGCTACTGCTAGATCAGCAGTTCAGCGGTTCAAATCTCACCGGCTCAGGGTTGACTCAGCCTTCCATCCTTCCGAGGTGGGTAAAATGAGGACCCAGATTGTTGGGGGCAATATGCTGACTCTCTGTAAACCGCTTAGAGAGGCCTGAAAGGCCTATGAAGCGGTATATAAGTCTACTGCTATTGCTATAAAAAAAAAAGTGAAAACCAGATAAACCAATTATTTACAAGGAAACCTCCCCCCCAATATCTAGCAAAACTTTCATAATTAAGGTTAGATCAGAAATTAGGTCTCCCCAGATTTCATCTAACACATTAATTGTTGCACTCCAGTGGAATGAGATTTCTATCCCAGTTAGTATGACATGTTTGGAATATTTTGTGCAAAACATAATTGTTGAAATATTTTTCAGTGCTCCCTAGGTTTTTATTGCTCTTGATGGCATCAACTAAGGTTTACCATTGTTCTTCATTTTAGTACTGATTTGTTTGTTATTGCTCTGGATGCAAATTTATTTTTCAGTTTGGAATGACAATTCCCCAACTATTTTAAAACATGGTTCTCTGTCAAAGAGATTCCAAGCAATTTATGATGTTCTCCCTGAAAAATGATGAGCATATGCTACTTTGTGTCATGGAAATGTATTGGATTTTTTTTCTACCTTAGCTTGACTTGGAACTTCCACGTAGGACGTTTATGCAGTCAGCACATGGCCACGTCTTTGCTGTTACCACTGAGCTCTTCCATTGTCTTGCACCAGTATTATGCTCAGTCTGAATATACTCAGTGTGTACAATACATTACATCTAGTGATTTATTTATATATGTCATTTTGGCTGATTGAAGACTATGTTAGCAATGAAGAAATCACTGCAAGGAGGAATTGTTGTCATTCTCTTGCTTAATTTCTGTTTCCTAGGTCATATAGTCCATCTTGCATTTATATCTTACTAAATATATGTTCCTGTTTGCTTTAGCTGGACAGTTGCAGGTATTCTTCATTTATCTCTCCCTGGAATACACATACCAACACATACAATGAAACAAGTGAAGATTTGAGATGGGTTTTTTTAGAACAATGCTAGTCTACAAAACAGGACCAGCAACTAAAAAAACATTACCTCTGAACCCTGACTCTTTTGTCTTGGTTTGAAGCTCCATTAAAAGATGTTGGTAATAGGTGAATATCTGGGGACAAAAATCCACATCCCATATGCACAGCATCACTGGTAAGATTTAGATTTATCTGCATTGTTAATTGTTATGTTCACCAGCAACTCAACACTGCTTATTTTGCATTTGGGTTCTTATTGTATGTATTTCTGTTTTTTCCCATTTCACCCATCATGTTCCTTTAATAAAGCATCCAGTTCTACATACACAGTCTGTTTTATTGGAGGATAGGTGGGTTTAGCTGCATCTCAAGCTGCACACAGAGTAACGTGTAGCAAGGACTGAACAACAAGGAATGTGTAACAAGGCCAGTACACAAAGAACAGAAAAGTGAGCATGCTGCATCTTTCTTATTGTCACAGTGTAGATTCAGATATGAAATTATCCATACTGCAATACAGAATAACTTCTCTTCTTCATCTAACAGTATTCCAGACATCTGTTCCATCATTTCATCTCTTGGAGGTCCTCAGTAAACCAGTGTTATCCCTGAGACCTCCCTGGAAATAGCTAAATGGAAGAGGTTGCTCAACAGTCACATCAAGAGACTTAACTGTTTTCCTATTCCAGGCATTGACCAGATTCTTAATTGAATTGCCAACAGATGGTTGAGAAGTTGCTCAAATGCCTTTTAGAAACCATCTGGATGATGCCTGGTTGTTGGTAGCCAGTACTTGCATCTGACCAGAAATGATCCAGAAACCTAAATTGTTTCCACATCTATTTCATATATTACCCATTTCCACAAAACAACCACTCACAAAATAAATTCTATAAGCTATATACCTATGTGCATTAGACAAAACATTACTCGGGACAAATTAATGGTTGTCATGGAAACCCTTGCTAAACATGACCCCAAGAAATAGAGTTTGAAGTTCAGAACAAAGCACCTGGGAAACACCACTACTTAACTTCAGCTCAGAAAAGAATCATGTTGTACTCAGTGCTACTACATAAGGAACCATAATTTCTCTCTCTTTCCCAATTTAACACAAAGGCATTCACACTCCATCTGCATTCAGTTTTGCTTGCCATGATGTAGAAAAGATGTGGAGATTCTAGAAAGAGTGCAGAGAAGATCAACAAAGATGATTAGGGGACTGGAGACTAAAACATATGAAGACCATTTGCAGGAATTGGGTATGTCTAGTTTAATGAAAAGAAAGACTAGGGGAGACATGATATTGGGGAGACCCCAATATCTCCGGGGTTGCCACAAAGAAGGAGTCAAACCATTCTCCAAGGGTAGAACAAGAAGCAATGGGTGGAAACTAATCAAGGAGAGAAGCAACTTAGAACTGAGGAGAAATTTCCTGACAGTTAGAACAATTAATCAGTGGAACAGCATTCCTCCAGAAGTTGTGAATGCCCCAACACTGGAAGTCTTTAAGAAGATGTTGGATAGCCATTTGTCTGGAACGGTATAGGGTTTCTTGCCTAGGCAGGGGGTTGGACTAGAAGACCTCCAAAGTCCCTTCCAACTCTGCTATTGTATTGTATTATCTATCCTGGAGTGGAAATTGTGGTCACAAGAAAAGGTTATTTCATGACCATCACTCTCTATCCATCCTTAGGGTTCAAGATTGCCAATCAAGCATATGCTTCCAATAAATAAAGGGAATAAGGATGGATCATGATGGACTTAAATAGGTCTTTGGCCAGATTTTGAAGAGGCAACAACATCAATCTGTTTCCTTTATTTCATTTTAAAGTTAGTTCCATAAATAATGCCAGCATATTTTGAGATAGAGATCCTCATAAAACAGCAGTTTAACCTAAGAGTTTGAACTACTGGTGGAACTGAAAACCATCCATTCTCTGCCTTTTTAGGCTTGTACAGGGAGTTCCTAACTCTTTGTGAAAAATATGAGGGTGAGGGTGGTCCTAAACTCAAGGCAGTAACAGAAGAACAGAGAAATCCTCAAAAAACCACTTTGTTAGATTCTAGGAAAATATGCATTTTTTTCTTGGTCAACATGAAGAAAAATCTGAACAGAAGATGATTCATACATTAATTGCCTGAATCTAAACTATTCCCATATGAATTTCTTATCTTGAAAGAATCCTTTACCTTCTTTTTACAAACCATCTTCCATTTTTGAGCCCTTATTCCTGCATATAACATGCTTTTCTGCATACAGTTATTTAACATTTACTTATTATTGCAATACTTGCAATATGCTTTAGTCTGTGTAATTGAAACAATATGGCATTAGCTAGTATGTCTAAGTTTGTGGTGTCAGGCTGAGGGTCACTGACAGTGGGGGGAGGAGGGAATAATATGTACTAAATATTACATGACTTAGTTTCCTAGAAATAGCTTTAAGAAAATATCCAAACCAATTGATGAACAGTGACTTTAGAGATTTATTTTTGCAGCCACTGAAAAAGCATTTTACTGTTTTGACTATTGACCGAAAGAAAGCCATATGCAGAATGTGCTACTTGCTGGTATCTTGCATCATTTTAGGAAATGATGAATGTGATAACATATTAATATATCACCCACTCCCACAAATTTCTATCAGCTAGAGAAAAGTAATGGAGAGAAGAATGCATGACGAAATGCACTGAAATATTTGAGCTCTCTTTTTATACGAAGTAGAGCTCCTATGTTGGTGTACCAAAAAAGAAAAAAAAATTATGATAGCTGCAATTTGGCACCATGTCACTTGGATCAAGCTTCAAAATAAAGTACGATTTATGTCTGAATAGACAGTCATAGGATTGCTCTGAAAAACAATGCAAATTAGCAGCAGCACAATAATTAAAGTTCACAGAGAAATCAATCTCATATTAAAAACCATTAAACCAGAACCAAAACATTTTTATAGTCTGCCAAAAACTGACTCACGTGCATGTTTTTTCCTTTTCCTTAATGATGTCCATAAAGGCTGTAACTGAGAAGAAGAAAAAAGATTCCATGATTATCTTTTTATATGACCTAACAGTCTTCTAAAAGGGGATTCTTACATCTTCACTATGTTTTAATAGAATATAGTAAAAGAGGGAGTTAAAATTAAAATATACAAAACTTCTATAATGATGCAAAGTTTTGCCTAATGAATCTGATATTCTAGCTACAATACTTCATTGATTTTCATCTAAAGTGATATTGAACTGCTGCTGTTCTATGAAATAGCCAGAAAAGAATATTAGCTATGATGATGCCAGACCTTACTAGTTGATACATAATTGAGTAATTCCACTAAGTAATATAGGACTTACTTGAAAATTAAGTAATTGCATCTGTATCTGTATTCCACTGCAGTCAAAAAGACTCTCCATAATTCCTCTGTACATTTCTGTAATTCCTCTGTATACATTTGAAATTATTGGTAAAAAACAATATAAAACCAATACTCAAATGCTAATAATCAGACAATAATCAGTCTAATTGCATCAGCTTATCTTCCCCAAACGTAGCTGAAACAAATCAATTTTAATATAATTAAGAAACTCAATTGAATGGAGGAGTAAATGTACATCCACAAAAACACACACACATAGGAACCTCCAGGCCAGTTATCTCATGAAAGTGAAGGGTTGTGACCAGGTTCTTCCAGGAAATTCAAATTGGCTGAGTCAAAATTGGGTAGCAAAGTTGTTCCTGCAAGTACATCTGTTCTAAGCCAAGGAGATCAAAAGCAGAATGTTGAGCTGCCCTTGGAAACCAATCAGGAGCCAGCACAGGACATGTAGCTCAGATGTATTATGTTGTGAGTATCCGCCAACATACAGATTGCTGCATTTTGGACCAAGCCATAGTCTCCCAAGGCACTCCCATGTAGAACTCATTGCAGTAGGCCAAACATGTCATGATGAAGGGCTGGATTAATGTTGCAGAGTTCTCTCATTCCTGGTAAGGTTACAAGCAGAATAACAATTTAAAAAATCTCATTGCTGTTTTTATTAAATGTCAGATATGATCACTGGAATCTGAATTGTTGGAATGTCCTAAGCAACCAGGCTAATACATACATGAATTAAATGTATATGACATAAGGAGATTTTTTTTTTTTTGCTTTTGTTTCTGTAGAACAAATGCTTAACCAGTTCCGTTATTAAACAACTTGTAAGTATAACTAGATTCTGAAAGATAAATTTCACATATCACAGCTAAGAGTTTGGATGGAGCTTTATATGAATCCAGAACTTGGGGACTACAGGCCACTGATTATGACTTAGGACAATATTCAAACTGGCTTTTAAAAACTCAGGGTTTAGTATGAATAAGCAACCCACTTACTGTTGCTTATTCCAAACAACTATAGTTTAACATAACCATAAATTTAGCCACAAATATATATAAACCTCAACTTACCTAATTCCTTCCATAGGAAATATCATTTGTACCTCATTGGGGATACATATACTGACTTCATATTTTTATATCTATCCTATACTAAATGTAAATAATATTTTAATGAACAACATATTCTAAAATGGATAAACAAGGCAAAGAAAAATGTAGAATTTAGATTTTAGGAAAAAATCAGACAACAAATTGTGGCCATGGGCTTGTGTCCAAGGGCAGAATTCACAGGAAAAGATATTACTAGCTCTGAATAATGTATTATTTAGAGAATAATACAGAGAGAGACAGAGAGAGAGAGAGGGAGGGAGGGAGGGAGGGAGATTGATTGTTTATCTATATTTAACTAAGGTAACACAAGGACATATAATTTATCTTAAAAATAAAAGACCCCAGTGGGAAAAAACATATTTGCATTGGAATAAAGTCTTATGTCTTCTTAGTCCATGGTTCAAGCATCTGACTGATAGGTTCAAGCTTCAAAATTCATTTTTAAAGCCGTGTCCTTCTTTGCAGCCAACAAGCATTAGCCAGTGCATACGCACTCATAAACAAAAACGCCTGCACTGAAGCAGCTGCAAAACATTTTTTTTAATGAGAAAGGCCATTTCCTTATTTGTTTCTTTTTCAGCTTCATTAATAAAATTAAAGCTGTGATCTTAAGACGTGGATTTACAACATATCCAGTCTTTACATATTTCATGTTGGCAGTAGTTTCTAAATGATAGTATATAGGAGTTCAACAAGTTTAGTCATGTAAAGCCCACATCTAAAGTTGAAGTTCCAATGTTTTTGAGAAATGAGTGTTCAATTATTCCATGAATACCATCCTCCCTCCCTCCCTCCCTCCCTCCCTCTCTCCCTCCCTCTCTCTCTCTCTCAATATATTGCTTAGTCAGAATCCAAGGATTGATATAAACAGAAATATCTAACTTCTGTTGATAAAAGTGATGTGAATCATGGAGCACCTGTTGAGTCTAAGCCAAATAATAAAAGTTGATGGTCCTCCTTCCTAATATACTGTATTTACCACGGGGAGAAAAGAGGACTTTTTTTTACCTACTCAACTTAATTAAATACAAAACATCAGCAGTTGTTTCATTTCAGTTAATCCTATTTTGTGGATCCACTCATTTGTTCTTTGCAAAATACAGATTATGAATGAGTGCAATCTTTGAACTCAGACAATTTTGGCTTTGTCAGCAAACCATACTTAAAATGAGCCATGGCTTAGTTGGAAAACAGAGATGAATATAAATCCAATGTATAAGTATTCACATCAAACCACAATCAAATTATTATTTCATTCTTACCATTCCAACCCCCCAAAAAACCCAACCCATGTAATAGCTTAATAAGGGGAGGGGGGAACATGATTGAAATCTTTAAATACATTGTGAATAAGGTTCTAGAAAGCAGTATTTTCTATAAATATGCAAATTTAAGCAAAATACAGGGGCATAACCTAAAACTGTCAGGTGAGATGTTCAAAAGTAATATTACAAAGCATTACCTCATAGAAAGAGTAGTGAAAGCTTGGAACTAACTTCCAACAGATTTAGGGGATCAATCATCAGTAATTGAATTTAAATATATTGGGGATAAACACATACCCATGTCTGACAAAAATTAAAAATATATATAAAAATAATTAAAATAATAAATTAAAAAGAAAACAAAAGACAAATGCAGATAAACAAGAGAAAACTTGATGGACCACTAGGTCTTTCTCTGTGCTCAATTTTCTATTTTTCTATAAGCAGTGTTTATGTCTGATGACATGATAGCTATCCTTTGACATCATGACTAGGCATTGCCATTCTTTCTTGAAGTGACAGACAGGTCCAATTCACATAATTCTGTAGAGAAGGGAACAAGAGAGAAATGACTCATTTGCAACAGCCAATGGTTATATGCCAAGCAGCAGAAAAGCCCAGAAAATCAAAGGATCATAGGAAGCTGCATTCAACTCAATCCACTAAGTTCAGTATTGTCTACAATGCTGTTAGCTGTTTTTAGGGTCTGAATCAATGGTTTCAAATTTTTTTAGAACCTATTCTGTAGGTATGGCCTGTTTTGTGGGAGTGGCTTGGTGGTCATGTGACCAGATGGGAGTGGCTTGGTGATCATGTGACTGGGTGGGAGTGGCTTGGCAGTCATGTGACTGGATAGGAGTGGCCAAGTCAATGTCACTGAATTATTTGCCTCAAAGAATGATCTACAAAAAGAAGGAAATTTATTATTTTGTGCACTTACTACTTAAATAAGAATAAAATAAGTACACAAAACAATAAAACAGCTACTTACAGAGGAAATATGGCTGTCCTTGCCAGTTTTCAACATTACTGACCACCTTACACACACACTTCCAGTCCCTCTGCCTCTTCCCTCTTCCTGGATTCACTCAGACATTTTTAAAACTCACAGCCTGTGCACACACAAGATGTTTTTAAAACTCACAGCCTGTGCACACGCACACACTTCCACCCCTCTGCATCTTCCCTCTGCCTGGATTCACTCAGACATTTTTAAAAGAGTGGAAGAGTGTGTGCATGTGCATAGGCTGTGAGTTTTAAAGACATCTGAGTGAATCCAGGAAAAGGGAAGACGCAGAGGGGCTGGAAGCTTATGTGTTCCTATAGTATCTTCCAGCCCCTCTGTATCTTCCCTCTTCCTGGATTCACATAGATGTTTTTTAAAACTCACAGCCTGTGCACATGCACACACTCTTCTAGCAGTCCTTCTGCCTCTTCCCTCTTCCCCAACATCCTCCCCAACCCCCACCACAGCCACACACCAGTTCTTTCTTCTTCTGGTTCTTCTTCTGAGAACTTTTCAGCAGCATGGTGAAGATGGGCGGGGCGAGTGAAAGAGCGAATGAGGGGTGGGAGCGTTCCGGTACAGGGCCTCCCGACCAACGGGTATGGGAAGGCATGCTAAATTTCACCATCCGGTACAGCCGTACTGGTCCATACCGGTTGAAACCTACCCCTGGTCTGAATCTAAGATCTTTGATAGGTAAAACATGTGCTGTCTCACCAACTATAGTTTTCACTACTGAACCAATGTTCAATCAATCTATGAGGAGGTAAATGAAATCTTGATACATAGGAATAGTCAATTCTAATACTAAAGACTTCTAATAAGGAACCTGATACTTCACAAGCTACACTGGTTGCCAATTCAGTTTTGGGTGCAATGCAAGGTACCTTGGAAGCCCTTCGTGACATGAGGACCAGCTATCTGACGGATCACTTATTTCCAATTACCTCTGCCGATCCAGTTCAGTTCAGCAGAGTGGATCCAATCTGTGTCCCATCAATCAAAGAGCATAATCTTGAAGGACACTGGAAGAACACCTATTCTGCTGTAATTCCTGCCCTCTCTCTCTCCCAGAAGTGGGTTGCAAATCCTGGCACTACCAGTTCGTTCATGCTCATGCACACGCTCACAGAAGTGCAGAAGCATCCGGGCAGGTGGGAGGAGCCTCCCGCCTCTGCCACTACCTGTTCGCCCGATCCAGGCTGAACCAGGAGCAACCCATGTCTGCTCTCTCCCTATCACACACACACAAACATTTTAATTTGTGTTGCTCTCACCCATCAGGAAATTATTGAAGCTCTGGTCATTGTTCCAGGTCTTGGGGACATGGTGGTTGTGCAGCCTCCTTCTTGCTTTGCTCTGCTGTGTTTTATTTTTATCTGTTTTGTATTTTGCTCTTCTGGTCAATTGCTCTTCTTTTAGCACTTTGAGTTATTAGCTGTAAGCTGTCCAGAACCATTTAGGAGTGGGTGACCTATAACTTAAATAAAACTTTAAAAATAAAACATTTGAGATTCAATTACCTTCTCACCTACAGTATTCCAAGAGATTCAACAGACATTGCCCTAAGTGACTTCAGATTGAAATCTCTGAAAAGTTATCATAGGCCATTGGTTAGGCTAGTAAATCAAAAGAGCTAACACTGACTGGGATCAAATGCCAAGCCAAGTACCAACTAATCAATATTGCTCAAAGGTGAAGGCCAGAGAAAGGAGCCAGAGAGAGTTGCACAAAAGTTAAGCAAAGTTTAGTGAACGGTGAAACTGATAAAGCAACATTTTAAATTTCTTTTCTATGAAATGTTCTTTCTTTCACCTGGAACTGAAACAGGGTTTTCAGGCCTACCTGCAAGAAAACCCTATAGAGGTTCTATTTCACTTGCCTTTCTGAGGTTTTCAGATACTGGCATCTTGCTTTTTTAGCTCAACACTCCACTCCACCCCAATGTGGTTCATATGCATCTCTAGTGAATGGTCCTGATGAATATGTGTTCAAGTAGCTCTAAATCCAAACTATTCTGGTAAAAGGAGTTGAAAGCAGCTTGTTTTCTGCACAATGACTTCACCTCAAAGTCATTTTCCTGCAGCTATCGTGCCATGTGCAATCCTTCCCTCTTTCATTCACCAAAGCTCTCCCTCAGTTTCTGGAAATAATTTGTGGTTTGGAAGGGCCCTCATCAGTTTCAAAGAAGTTCAGATTTTTCATAAGAGACCAGACCACTGGTCCATCTAGTCTGGTGTCTTGTCTCCAGCCATGTCCCACAGCTAAAGTTTCAGAGAGAAAAAATGAAGTACCCAAATAATCACCATTATAACACCAGGCTTTACTTAGTAAACTCAGCCTGGCTGACTTTTACTATTCTGCCTTCTCTGCAATAGATTCTCATGGACCTTTCTGGAAAGCAACCAAAGAAAGCAACTGAATGGCAACTGGGCAACCCCTCACAAACTTCAGAAAAACACATTCTCTCTAAACGGTAATGTGTACCAAGAGAAGGATATGTATTCCTCAATGCAGCTTAGCCACTTTCAACACTGGTTTGGCTCATTTTTTTTCTTCCAGACCCAAGAAAAATCTGGCAGTAAAAACTTCCCAGTAACAGAACAGAAGCTGCAGAGGAGGTACTGACATTTTTTGTCTAACTCAGGATTTTGGGGAAAGAGGTACAGCTTAGGGATCCCACACAGTCTTTGCTTACAGAAAGCCTCTGATCCAATCTATGGAATGTCTGGGAAACAATGGATCAAAATCCCTAAACTATTGTTTCTCCACCTCACTTATTTTAAACTGTGTAGACTTCAACTCCCATAATTCCTCAGCCTAGGTCTAGCTGGGGAATTCTAGGAGTTGAAGTTCACCTATTTTAAATTAGCTGAGCTTGAGAAACACTGCCCTAGAGAGCTGCTGCCAGTCAAGTTAGAAAATGTTAGCTTAGAAGGGCTGGCAGTCGGAATCAGTGTAGATCAGTTTGCTCCCTGAGACTCAAAATAATAACCACAACAACATGCATTGATCCTTATGCTATAAAGCACTGCAGTTCAGTTTTTATAATTTTAAAAACTACAGAATAATTAATATATTCCAGTCAAAAAGAATTCCAATTTTAGATCAGTTCCCATTGGCCACAATGATAAAAGCCAATAGCTAGGAATTCGAGAAGTTATAGGCCAGTGATGGGTAACCTTTTCTGGACTGAGTGCCCAAAGTGTGTGCATATGCACATGCACACCCAAACCCCAAAATGCACTATGCATGCAGCCCTGTCCATGTGTTCTGGCCCTGCGTATGCACATGTGGCCCTCTGCATGCCCACCACATGTGCTGCCCCCCTCATGCATCCCCCGCATGCACCCCACTCCCACACATGCTCGTATGGCACCCCCACACATGCTCATGTGGCACACACCTTGCCCCACACATGTATGTGCATTCCCGCACACACCCCACCCTCAGCGCATGCGTGACAGAGACTCTCCAACTGGCAGGGGGCACCTGCGTATGCATGGTGGAGCTGAATTAGGGCAATGGCTTTCATGCCCACAGAGTATACTGTGTGCCACCTGTGGCACGCATGCCATAAGTTCATAAGTTATAAGCCAAGTGTTTGAATAACACTGGTTTGTCTACATCTTGAGTGAGGGCATGGTGATAGTTACACAAAAGCAAGTGAAAACTATAGTTAAACTGTGTTATTGTGAGATCATACTGTGTCCATACTATGTTGATATCAATTGCAGCACCCTGTTGTTTGATATGAAAATGGAGCATAATGAGAGAGAAGAAAGGAACAGGACAGAGGAAGGGAAGGACTCTGAAAAACAAAAAAGCTATATGAAGTTTAAAGTGTTGTCAAGATGGCTTTCAAACAGAATAATAGGTTAAAATGGGACCTTCTCCTGGAAGACTAAAAGAGGAAAAATGGACACACTGATACTAATAGGAAAAGAAATTATATGTAATGGCAAAATACAAGGAAAGGCCCATTTGGGAGAAAAGCTGAAAATAAATTGTTATTTGGTATAGGAGACTGAATAGCCCAGGGGTGTCAAACTCAATTTCATTGACGGCTGCATCAGAGTTGTGTTTGACCTTGGGAGGCCGGATTAGGCATGGCCAGGATGGGCATGGCCAGCTTGACATCACTCATGTTGGGGGAGCCTGTGGTGGCCTCTGACAGTGCTCTGACAGTGAAAATGGCCTCCGTTTTTGGCTTCAACAGTCTCCTGCAACCCTTTACCAATAAAAACAAAGCTTGGGAGGACCGCACCCAGTTCTCCCAAGCTCCGTTTTTGCCGGCAGAGGCACCATGGGCCGGTCCTTTGCTGTTTCCGGGGTGGCCCGGCGGCCCAGAACTAAGAACCCCATGGGCCAGATCCAGGCCATGGGTCTTGAGTTTAACACCCCTGGCATAGCCTATTCACTCATTCCTGCAGTCCAGGTGTTTGGAAACAGCAAGAACTGACATGTGGGTGACACAGGCTTTCCCTTCAAGAAAACCAAAAACACAACAAGAAAACCAAAAACACAACAAGAAAACCAAAAACACAACAAGAAAACCAAAAACACAACAAGAAAACCAAAAACACAACAAGAAAACCAAAAACACAACAAGAAAACACTTCCAAACCAACTGAGCTCAAATGCCTAAAGAGAGGAATCCAAGATCTTACAAAGGGAGTGGTCCATCTGACTTTTCCTCAGCATCACTTGATGAAATGGCCTTTTAAAATTCTTCAAGAAATTTGATAATAGAGAAATTAAGTGGATTTCTCATGGAGAAGAAAAATAACTCCGTTCCCTCTATCTCAGAAGCAGAATTCCCTTTTTAGAAATAACAAATATCCAATGGGGGGAGGGGAAGTTATTATTTACAGGGTGGCAAACCAATGAGTAAGGCTCTAGATATGGAATCTCGTACCAAAGATTTCATACTTGACATCTCACACTAAAGAAATGCAAAAATAGTCCAGTCCCCCTATGAGCTTTTCCAAAATGTTCTTCTTTGAAAGACTTTTCAATGTTTTTTTTTCATGAAGCTCAATGAAAACACTACTTAACTAAATTCCTTAGATTTTTAAATAATGCTCTTGGTAATTGTCTGTCCATTTTAATAGACTTAAACAAGAAAAAGAGATATAAAATTCTAGAAAAGAAGAATGTGGGATCCTGAGCACTTCTAGAAGATTAGATCATTAAACTTTCCTCTTTAGAGCTAAACTAATTGAGAGGAAGATCGTGCTTCTACGCTGTAACCTCATCACTTTGCTAAAAGTGGACATCAGCACCAGCTATGAAATTGGCCAGTGTTTTCAGTTGTTACAATCATTAAGCTAATGATACAATCGCACGTTATGCTACATCCTAATGTGCTTTCTTTTTGTTTTGTGATGATGTCCTGTTCTAATGCTTTGAAAAGCATGGTTTCTGGCTTGGAAAGGAAAGAAAATAAAACCTTGAATAAAAATAGGCTTTAAGCAGAAGTGGGTTGCTCCCGGTTCGGCCCAAATTGGGCAAACTGGTAGTAGCGGCAGTGGGAAGCTCCGCCCACCCACCTGGATGCCCACGCATAAGCAAGCCAGTAGGAAAAAAATTAGAAACCCACCACTACCACTAAGCATAATTAAAAGAGTTGCACTACTTATTTTACACACACACCTACACCTACAAAAAATAAAAATTCCCTTCTCACCCTACTACTAGAGGCCTGGGAATTTGTTCTGCAGAGGACCTTAGTTGTTCCTAGCACTGCACTCTTTTGGACAGAGAGGTCTGAGGTCATTCCTCAAATTTGGTGGGGCCAATCTCCCAGCTTAGGAGTCACACCCCCTACAACCTCTACTACCTATTTTGGACTCTTTTGGCCTTTACTTTGCACATCCTCTCCAGTTCTTCCTTCAGACCCTGGTATTTCTCCCATTTCTTATATTCCTTGTTTCTGGTATTGCTGACACTGGGCACTGCTACGTCAATTACCACGGCTTCTTATCAACTACTATAATGTCTGGTTGATTGGCTATAACCTGCTTCTTTGACTGAATCTGGAAGACCCACAGGATCTTAACTTTTTAAAATTCTCCATGGCCTTCCATGGGATTTCCATTCTCAACTTAGGGAGGCCTGGTCCATATTCTTTGCCTTTATCTTTAAACTCCAATTTTGTGTATCATGATGAGGGATGGTTGCTCATCTCCATTAGAATCTGGCCCAGAACTAGTACTTACTTGCTATGAGACTGAAATGATATACTGGTAAGAGATGAACTAGAACTGAAATGTTCAGCTGCCAGCTTGGGAATAGGTAACCTATATAGGGATATATTGCCATCTAGTGATAATAGTGAGTTGGAGGCAGTGAAAGAAAAGAGATCTGATTTTCAGCCTTTCAGGAATCCCCGTAGCTCTTAAGCATATTCTATAAAAGTGAAACATTTATAAAATTAGATAAGAATTAGAAATTCCTTAACTATAAACAAACCCAACTTCTCTATGAACCATGGTTTGATGTTCTGACTGAACCTTTCAAGGTTCTGTCCATTTCTCCACCCTCCAGGGGAAGTAAGGCTTTCTCTCTCCTTGTTCTGGAGTTTGATAAAGTATCCCTTTTTCACTGACAAACTATTATTTCTACTTATGCAGAATGATTATACAAGAAGCTATGGTTTGATTTTAATATCCAATTTATAAAACCAGTGAAAACCATCACATACTAGTTTAGGAAAGTGAGGAAATAGGATGTTTTTCAAATCAAGGAAAGGCATATCGATGTACATGATGGGCTTGCAGACAGTGAAAAATATTCTCTGGTCACAGTAATACATACAGAGTAGCTAAACTTGCTTAATGTAAATTGATTGAAAATTTAGAAAATGTGTAAATTTCCAGCTGATATATGATCTCAGAAATGAATTGCTCATCTTCCTTTTGTGTCTCTGTGTGTGTGTGTGTGTGCGTGCGTGTTTGTGTGGGAGATGAATTTAATTTCTGTTAAGCAGGATGCTTACCCAGAAAGCTGACACCAGCCTTTGTTTTGTTTTTATTTTGCTTTATGTCTGAACTTCACCACTCCCATCTTATGGTTTCAAAAGGAAAACAATTGATGTGAATATAATGGTTTTTCACCCGGAGCAAAATTCCACTTTATGCCATAAGCTTTACTGCAGGCAAGTTTTACAGATGTCTGGCTTTTTCTTCCACTGACCACTAAACCGAAATATGCAAAATATTTTAATTTGAAATGTTTCAGATTTGAAACATTTTGTGAAGCACTCCTAAGTGCTTCACACGCCCAAGACACATAGAGACCTAAGTGCATAATAGGGAATAAAGCTCTTACCTAAAGGAAGAATTGCCCATTATCAGGTGATTCTCAAGCCTATAATATACTGTATGATGTGCAGTCAGGCAACCAAGCAGGAATTTCCATTTTGTATGTGTAATTGTGAATTATGGTGGAGGTGTTGAATTCTCAGAACATCACTGTTTACATATTCTAAAAATGAGTAATTAATTTGATCTACATGAGTGCCCATTCTATATATCAGTGTTTCTCAACCTTGGCAACTTGAAGATGTCCGGACTTCAACTCCCAGAATTCCCCAGCCAGCAAATGCTGGCTGGGGAATTCTGGGAGTTGAAGTCCGGACATCTTCAAATTGCCAAGGTTGAGAAACACTGCTATATATGACTCTGGACAAAGTGGAAATTACCAATAAAAACAAAAAAAATCCCAAACATTCCCCACTAAAGCAATACAAGTATTTATATCCCCAACTGTATGAAAAAATGACCTCACTTCAATACCTATGGCAAAAATGAACTTTTCAACCTTTTATAGAAAGCCATCTAAATCTTGAGGAGTATGCTATTCTACAGGGTAAACATAGAGATAGAGAATGTTTATTTTTAAAGTCCTGTCAGGCAATATTATTTCATTGAGAGAACCTGAAATATGCCTATGCTGTTGAATTTCATGGGATGGGCAGAAATAACTGGACATAGTCCCACAAATAACCCAGCCTATGCCATGAAGTGCTTCATAGGTGACAACTAGCATCTTGCAATGTCTACTGGCAGTCGCTGTAGTTCACCCAGTAGTTGTGTTACATGGTACACTGAAGTGTTTATATATTTCCCTGGACCTCACCTGACATCCGCTGGCAGAATTATGTAAATGTTAAATAAGAGAGGGGAAGAGAACTGTGAGCCTTTGCAAATAAGTCTTGACTAGTCTTCTCCCCTTCACCAACACTAAGAGGAAATAATTGTGGAAGAAAGAATCACATCACCATATTACTCACTTTTAATATCTTGAGCCACTGCAGAAGGATACCAATGGATATAAATGGTATCCAAGTCCACTGAGACATCAAGGAGAATATGGCTCCAGGTTCTAACACCATTCTCTACTCCATTGGGACAAATAGGCTCAAATTCTTCCCAAATAATCAAGTTAGACTGGGCCTCTTCATGATCTACCATATTTTTGGGAGTATAAGATACTCCGAAGTATAAGACAAACCTAGCTTTTGTGGAGGAAAACAAGGGGGAAATAATCTGCCTCTGCCTCCCAGCAATTTGCCTCCTTGCAACAAACAGCAAACAGTGCAGACAATATACACTCTTTGTGGTGTATTTCTGTACATGTGTACCTGACCTATAGAAATAGCAAAGAATTGGAGAAATGTACATTATGGCAGTATATTAATACCAGAAAATTTTCTTAAATGTAGTCACACTAACTCCTCCCAATTATTTAAATAGATCTACACCAAACATGACTATGTCAGGGTCTAATTAGGCAACAGGACACTGTTACATTTCAGACTATACTTGTACAGAAGCTTTTAAAATTGATGTGGCTTTCTGGAAGTATAGTTATTCTCTGCTATTTCAAAGAAGATCCAATAGCACTGGGCCTCTTCAGATCAAGCATTTATTTTAAAAAGCTTCTTCATTTTGTTGTCTAGAACAATAATAAAGCAGTTTTTAAAAAATAAGTCTAATAATTTGAACATTCTTCAGGCATTTATAGTTATTGACTTATCTCCTTGCAATAAATAGCCTGATTAGCACAAGAAAAAAAAATCTGCCTCTGCCTCCCAGCAATTTGCTGTGCAGCAAATAGTAAGTTTCACTATCAATTTCACCACAGGCCTCCCAATCATCAGTTGTTCCAGGTTGCAGGGATTGCCATAGCCTATTGCTGCCTCAGCAAGCCCTATTTTCCCATTTGCTGCGAGGAGGTAAATTGCTGGGAGGCAGAGGCCATAGGGTGAGGGCCAGTGGGTGGGTGGGGCTACATTCAGTGTATAAGACACACCCAAATTTTTACCCTCTTTTAGGGGGGGAAAGGTGGGTCTTATACTCCGAAAAATAAGGTATTCCATGAAACTTCATCTCAACGGTTCCTTAGTTCTCCTGCAACCCTAAGGATCTCTTCTGCCCTTTCTTCTTCAGGTGTTCCTCTGAAAACCAGGGAGATCTCTGGTCTATAGGAAGAGAAAGGATGCACACATACACAATCCAGTCCATGACCACTGTCAGCCTTTCATTCCCAGAGCCTCTGCAAATGATACATCAGAACCTCAAACAGAACTGCAAGCTGCCTCTGAAATCTATAGGCTTCTACGGTAGAGCAAACAAAGAGGTCCTACTTTCCTGCATTGGAGAGTAACCATGCAAAATTTCAGTGTAATGTAACAGCTATCTGAACATGACATAGAAGTAATATTAACATCTTCCCTCATCCAGATTATGTCACCACTGTCTCAATACAAAATGGAGACTTAATATGCAATCTTCACTGTGTGCTGGACTGGTGGTGGTCTGGATCAGGTACACTGTTGCCACTTTGACCATTACCCTGTGGATCATTTCCTACTTTGTGCCAAAGAAGACAAGTTGAAGTCCCCAGTGCCATAAACCTAAGACACCCAACAGTCAGATTACTAGATTCAAGGAGCATAGGAAGAACTATCTATGATACAGTGTTATTTAATCCACATTTCCAGTTCTCGGAAGAATCGGGAAATGATGATACAATCAGAACATTGCACAGTGATTATTCTGGGCCTGTCGTTTTTTAAATGTCTACTGCCACATCCAGTCCTAATTACCTATGTAGGCAAATCAATGAGTTACAAATATATTTCACATGTTTAGGCCAAGCCTTAGAATCTTAGTTATGCACTAAAATGATAATGTTTGAAAAGGACCTGGCTTAGTTCATATATTGTGTTAATTTCTAATCTAGTTTGCTCAATTTCAGAATAGTTTGGTTCAAAGTGGTTTATGATTCAATACATTATGGTGGCTTTTCTTCATTGAATATTTATAAATGTTGCTTCTTACAGAATGTGAATTCAACCACTGATTTATTATTCAGGAGTTTAGATTCTCTGCTAGATCTATTTCACTGAGTTTACAAAGTTTGTACTTCATAATGGCTTACCTACAAGATAAGTGCTCATTGTTATACTAAGGAGCAAGAAAGTAATGTTAGTCTAAAGCCCTTATTTCAAACTGCAGTTTCTCAAGAAGCCTCTTCAAGTGCAAGGAAGAATACTATCTAAAATTATTCTGACTACATTAAAAGATATTGTGATCAGAAATCGAATATATTTTGTACCTATATAGGTGCATCTGTCTACTTTCACATTTTGGAACTAGTACACGAATTAACCAACCAAAACTTTTTATTTTAACTACACAGTTTGCTAGACTTTGCAATGCAGGCACAAATTTATATTAGGGAAATGTTTTTCCAAAAGATGTTTATATTTAAAAAATGTACAAAAATACATTACAGTTTTTGTAAAAAGTGATCATTAGACAAAATTGTAAACCAGGATGTATATGTTTAGAGAAATATACACAGATTTACCATTTTTCAATGACTCATAACCAACAAAACAATGAGAAACAATGACAGCACTCAAGATATTTTGGCCCAAGACAACACACAAACACACATCAAAGAACTGCTTATATTTATATGGATAATATATAGTTGGTAGAACACATTCAGCTTCATGTTATTCAAGGGGTGGGTTCCTGCCAGTTCTAACCTCTTCTATAGAAGAGGTTCCACAAATCTACAGTGCCATTTAGAACCGGTTCCAGCTCCCTCTCCCTGCCCGTCCATACCACGCTTTCCCCGCCTGCCGCTCACTGATTGGCTGGCTCACCAATCATCCCACCCTCCTCTAAGAGTCCTATGTAAACCTTAAAGTCTTAAAGCTGTCAAGTTTGAACATCCCTGGGGTATTTCTTTCTAAAGGGTTAGGGGTGCCAGGGTCTTGTAGCTTGACAGCTTTAAGACTTACACACTTCAATGCCAGAGTTCCTAGCCAACATGACTGGAGGAGGAATTCTGGGAGTTGAAGTCCACAAGTCTTAAAGCTGTCAAGTTTGAACACCCCTGGGTTTTTTTTTTCTAAAGGGTCTTGTAACTTGACATCTTTAAGACTTGCATGCTTCAAATGCCAGAGTTTCTGAGCCAACATTTTGGTTGCTAAGCAAGAGCGTTGTTAAGTGAGTTTCACCACATTTTACAAGTTGGGCACACTCACCCAGTCACATAGCAATAGCAATAGCAATAGCAGTAGACTTATATACCGCTTCATAGGCCTTTCAGGCCTCTCTAAGCGGTTTACAGAGAGTCAGCATATTGCCCCCAACAATCTGGGTCCTCATTTTACCCACCTTGGAAGGATGGAAGGCTGAGTCAACCCTGAGCCGGTGAGATTTGAACCGCTGACCTGCTGATCTAGCAGTAGCCTGCAGTGCTGCATTTAACCACTGCGCCACCTTGGCATGACTGCCAAGCCATTCCCACTCAGTCACATGGCTAGCAAGCCACTCCTACCCACTCACATGGCCGGCAAGCCACTCCCACAAAGCAGGCTACACCTACAGAAGAGGTTCTAAAAATTTTGAAACCCACCACTGTGTTATTCACAATGATCACTTGGGTTGGAAAGATTGTGCAGAAATAACATTTTTAATTCAGGATCTGCAGAAGGTGGACCGTAATCTATCAAACCAATTTCCAGTGGACCACCCTGATGCCAGATTTGTCTTACAAAAAGTAGCTAAATCAAACAAACCACTTAATGATTGTTAACAAGGAATAATAACAGAATGAATGACTCAAGAGAGTTTCATTATCCCTTGGTTTTGGAGTATGTAACCATGTTTGGTAAATTGCTATAGAGAGATGGAAGCAAAGGAGAAAAAGTAAACTTGCAAGAATGAGAGCCACACATACTTTACTGACTCAATTCCTTTGGAAAACCCACTATAGAGGGGAGATACTAACAGACTGAGCACTTACATGAGCAATTCATTTAATCTTATCCTAAAACAGTTCATGCCTTTCCATGTGGGACATTCTACTCCCAAATAAACAAAACTTACTCATCCAAATTCCCTAGTGAAATTTCTCTTCCATGTCTCCCAATTCTGCTGTGAGTTCTACCGCCACCATCTCGCATGAATTGAGCTACAGCTTTGCATCCCCCTTGAAGAGACAGCTCAGCAAGGGTGGGCTCCTGCCAGTTCTATCCTCTTTTATAGAAGAGGTTCCACATATCTACCGCGCCATTTAGAACTGGTTCCCGCTCCCTCCCCCCACCTGTCCGCACCACGCTTGCCCGCCTCTCACTGATTGGTTGGCTCACCAATCACCCCACCCGCCTCTAAGAGTCCTATCTAAACATTAAAGTCTTAAAGCTGTCAAGTTTGAACATCCCTGGGATATTTTTTTTCTAAAGGATTAGGGGTGCCAGCTTTAAGACTTGCACACTTCAATGCCAGAGTTCCTGACCCAACATGACGGGGGGAGGAAATCTGGGAGTTGAAGTCCACAAGTCTTAAAGCTGTCAAGTTTAAACACCCCTGGGAGTTTTTCCCCTAAAGGTTTAGAGGTGCAAGGTTTTGTAACTTGACAGCTTTAAGACTTGCATGCTTCAAATGCTAGAGTTTCTGAGCCAATATTTTGGTTGCTAAGCAAGAGCGTTGCTAAGTGAGTTTCACCACATTTTAGAAGTTGGCCACTCCCACCCAGTCACATGACTGCCAAGCCACTCCTACTCAGTCACATGGCTGGCAAGCCACTCCCACCTAGTCACATGGCCAGCAAGCCACTCCCACAAAGCAGGCCACACCTACAGAAATTTTGAAACCCACCACTGCAGCTCAGCTGTATGACTTCCTTTGCAGACTGGAAGGTGGGCAAGAAGGTCATCACCCTTCTTCAGCACAGTGCAGTTGCTAAGACTTTCTGCTGTTGTATCAAAATTTCATTTTTCTTTGCTAGAACATGAAAAAATGGCAGGAATCCCTGGTGGCAATAATAATAATCATATTTAAAAAAAATAAGGGGGGAAGAGAGAGAAAAAAAATAGCGGTAGGAACCAAGAAAGAAAATATTTAGTATAACTAGATGGAATAAATTCCAGCAGAGCTTCTGCATTGCCTTTCATGCATAAAAACAAACAAACAAACATTTTTTTTGTTGAGTAATGCTTAGCAGCAAGCTTTAATACAAATGAAACATTGGTGAGTTGATTTCAGAATCCTAATCTATCCACAGTGGAGTTGAGAGGAGAACTTTGTTTAGATTCATAGGAAGGTACTGGATTTTTCTGAATTATAGCAACATAATGGCAATGGGTTTCATACTTTTTGAACTATATTTAGAGATATAATTAAACATGGGACCTTCTGCAGGCAAAACATGTTCTTTGCCTCTAATTTATGGGCCTTGCAACTTTATAATTGCAGAATATCTATAGAGATTCTCAATCATGGTTTTCCCAAAAGTGCTTTTTCCAAAACTTCCTTGGTTTTTTTCTTTGAAAATGTTTCACTTTTCATCCAAGAAACTGAAGAAACTTCTTGGATGAGAAGCGAAACATTTTCAAAGAAAAAACCAAATAACTCCAGTTGCCTTTTGGAAAAAGCACCTTTGGGAAGTCTATCATTGCAGGTGCATACAGAATACTATTTGAAGGTATGCTCCAAATCACCCATCACTAACTTAGGCAAGTTATATCTGTCTAAATATAAAAGGAGTAAAAATGAAGATGAACCAAAATAAGACACCATGAATAAGAATGAGACCCCAATTCATTGGAGCAAGATATCACATCAGGGTTTTTGATTATTTATTATGATTTGACTTGGTTGCAATCTTTTCATTCCACATATTGGAAAAGGAACCGTATTTTTCGGAGTATAAGACACACTTTTTTCCAGAGTAGTTTCCAGAACAACTAAATCTGTGCAAAACAAGGGGGACTGAGCATGGAGAAAGTGAAAGTGGAGCACAGAAATTCACTTGACTCTTGCTGGCCATTCCTAGAATTACAAAGAAAGTTATCCTAGGAATATCTGTACAATGGTAAAAGTAAGATCCAAACTGCACATTCATTTTATCAAAATCACTGACCATTAACAGAAGAAATGTATTCCCATACTATACAAGCCAAAGGACAGTTAGTTAACAAAGCCACATCTTAGTTGCAATAATTTTTCCCCCTGGAAATTAAGCATTTCCACCCCACCTGCTTTTAACACTTATAAATTATGGTTGATTCTGTTTCCAAATTTCTGGACTTTTTGAAACAAATAATATTCATCTGAATGATACTATTCTTTAAGTGATTTCAGTCTTCCTTCATAAATCCTTCTGATTAAGTCTACCTTATTTAGGCTACAAAAAAAATCAGAGTAAATGGCAACACTGAGTTAGAGCTTTCTGTATTTTTCTTCTGTGGGGCGTTCATCTACGTTTTTTGTAGCCCAGATATAGTAACTTTACTCCTGATCTTTATAGTGCTGTTCAAAATGTGATTGTTATATGTTGAAGTTCAAAGACAATTAGATATCTTTTCAGTCGTCATAATGCTGAATTTCCTTAGCTTATAAAGATTTGTTTTTAACATTTAGTTTTTCTGCTAATAATACATTTGACTCTATTTTTTGTTATCAGTGATGTAGAATACTTTGTTAACATGTCCAGTCTTCTA